>NW_027419221.1:0-128124 GCF_009905375.1 Apium graveolens
ATTTTAGATAGTTTCAAAATCTTAAAAAGTCCTCATATCCAACTTTGCTTTCGCGAGTACTGATACCGCTACATGGTGTGTACGTGAGATTTGATATTGATTATTTTTAAAATATTTGTTCTCAATTTATTAATTGTTTTGTTATATTACAATTTAAGTTATTAAAAATATTTTGAAGTGTATTAAGTTGGATAATTTTATAGAGTTCGTAGTTATATTAATACATGATTTATTTATTTTTAATTAAATTATATTTTTTAATTTATTTTGGAAGATATTAACATACTTTTTACGAATGTTTTAACCCAAATGAAACAATGTTTCGCTTATAATAGTATAATATAATAGATTAATTAATTTGTTATATTATAATTTAAATTACTAAAATTAGTTTGGAAGTATTTGGTTCCCTATAAAAAATGTGAGAAAGAAGTTGAGTTATAATTAGAAATTAAGTTGGATAATAATCTAAGTTTGTGTTATGCTAGATACATGATTTAATTTTTTAAGTAAATTATATTTTTCAAACTTTTGCTTTTGGAAGGTTTAACGTATTTTAACCAGGTGTTAAACCAACCGACCAAACGAAACCTATTTCGCTTATAATAAATTATAAAAAAAAATAAAATATATTATTTAGATTTATGACTTTAAAATATTTATATAATGTTTGAATGTATTATATTATGGAAGCATTCAAAATTTTAGATAGTTAAATCCTTGAAAAGTCCTCATATCACAACCTTTGCGTAGAAGGGCGCGAGTTGAATAAGGTGTGTACGGGATCCTTTGATATTGATTTTTTTTAAAATTATTTTGTTCTCAATTTATTAATTGTTTTGTTATATTACAATTTAAGTTATTAAAAATATTTTTGGAAGTGTATTAAGTTTGGATAATAATTTATAGAGTTCGTAGTTATATTAGATACATAATTTATTTCAATTTTAATTAAATTATATTTTTTTTTAATTTATTTTGGAAGATTTAACATACTTTTACGAATGTTTTAACCAAATGAACAATGTTTGGCTTATAATAGTATAATATAGATAGATTAATTAATTTGTTATATTATAATTTAAATTACTAAAATTAGTTCTGGAAGATTGGTCCCTATAAAAATGTGAGAAAGAAGTTGAGTATAATTAGAAATTAAGTTGGATAATAATCTATAGAGTTTGTAGTTATGCGAGATACATGATTTAATTTTTTAAGTTAAATTATATTTTTCAAACTTTGCTTTTTGGAAGGTTTTAACGTATTTTCAAACCAAGGTGTTAACCACCGACAAACGAAACCATATTTCGCTTATAATAAATTATAAAAAACAATAAATTTTATATTATTTAGATTTATGACTTTAAAATATTTATATATTGTTTTGAATGTATTATTTATGGAAGCATTCAAAATTTAGATAGTTCAATCTTAAAAAGTCCTCATATCACAACCTTGCTCTGCGCGATTGAATAACGGTGGTTGTAACGTGATCATTTGATATTGATTATTTTTAAAATTATTTGTTCTCAATTTATTAATTGTTTTGTTATATTACAATTTAAGTTATTAAAAATATTTTTGGAAGTGTATAAGTTGGATAATAATTTATAGAGTTCGTAGTTATATTAGATACATGATTTATTATTTTTAATTAAATTATATTTTTTTAATTTATTTTGGAAGATATTAACATACTTTTTACGAATGTTTTAACCAAATGAAAACAATGTTTCGCTTATAATAGTAAATATAGATAGATTAATTAATTTGTTATATTATAATTTAAATTACTAAAATGTTCTGGAACTATTGGTTCCCTATAAAAAATTGTGAGAAAGAAGTTGAGTATAATTAGAAATTAAGTTGGATAATAATCTATAGAGTTTGTAGTTATGCTAGATACATGATTTAATTTTTTAATAAATTATATTTTTCAAACTTTGCTTTTGGAAGGTGTTAACGTATTTTCAACCAAGGTGTTAACCAACCGACCAACACGAAACCATATTTCGCTTATAATAAATTATAAAAAAATAATATATATATTTAGATTAATGATTAAAATTTAATAATGTTTTGAATGTATATATATTACATTCAAAATTTAGATAGTTCAAATCTTAAAAAGTCCTCATATCACAACCTTTGCAGTAAGAAGGCGCGAGTTGAATAACGGTGGTGTACGGGAATTTGATATTGATTATTTTTAAAATTATTTGTTCTCAATTTATTAATTGTTTGTTATATTACAATTTAAGTTATTAAAAATATTTTGGAAGTGTATTAAGTTGGATAATATTTATAGATTTCGTAGTTATATTAGATACATGATTTATTTATTTTTAATTAAATTATTTTTTTAATTTATTTTGGAGATATTAACATACTACTTTTTACGAATGTTTTAACCAAATGAAACAATGTTTCGCTTATAATAGTATAATATAGATAGATTAATTAATTTGTTATATTATAATTTAAATTACTAAAATTAGTTCTGGAAGTATTGGTTCCCTATAAAAAATGTGAGAAAGAAGTTGAGTATAATTAGAAATTAAGTTGGATAATAATAGAGTTTGTAGTTATGCTAGATACATGATTTAATTTTTTAAGTAAATTATATTTTTCAAACTTTGCTTTGGAAGGTTTTAACGTATTTTCAACCAAGGTGTTAACCAACCGACCAACGAAACCATATTTTTAATAAATTATAAAAAACAATATTTATATTATTTAGATTTGACTTTAAAATATTTACATATTGTTTGAATGTATTATTTATGGAAGCATTCAAAATTTAGATAGTTCAAATCTTAAAAGTCCTCATATCACAACCTTTGCTGTCGCGAGTTGAATAAGGTGGTGTACGTGGATCATTTGATATTGATTATTTTTAAAATTATTTGTTCTCAATTATTAATTGTTTTGTTATATTACAATTTAAGTTATTAAAAATATTTTTGGAAGTGTATTAAGTTGGATAATAATTTATAGAGTTCGTAGTTATATTAGATACATGATTTATTTATTTTTAATTAAATTATATTTTTTTAATTTATTTTGGAAGATATTAACATACTTTTTACGAATGTTTTAACCAAATGAAACAATGTTTCGCTTATAATAGTATAATATAGATAGATTAATTAATTTGTTATATTATAATTTAAATTACTAAAATTAGTTCTGGAAGTATTGGTTCCCTATAAAAAATGTGAGAAAGAAGTTGAGTATAATTAGAAATTAAGTTGGATAATAATCTATAGAGTTTGTAGTTATGCTGATACATGATTTAATTTTTTAAGTAAATTATATTTTTCAAACTTTGCTTTTGGAAGGTTTTAACGTATTTTCAACCAAGGTGTTAACCAACCGACCAAACGAAACCATATTTCGCTTATAATAAATTATAAAAAACAATAAATTTATATTATTTAGATTTATGACTTTAAAATATTTACATATTGTTTTGAATGTATTATATTAAGGAATTTAGATAGTTCAAATCTTAAAAAGTCCCATATCACCCTTTGCAACGGTGTGTACGTAGATCATTTGATATTGATTATTTTTAAAATTATTTGTTCTCAATTTATTAATTGTTTTGTTATATTACAATTTAAGTTATTAAAAATATTTTTGGAATGTATTAAGTTGGATAATAATTTATAGAGTTCGTAGTTATATTAGATACATGATTTATTTATTTTAATTAAATTATATTTTTTTAATTTATTTTGGAAGATATTAACATACTTTTTACGAATGTTTTAACCAAATGAAACAATGTTTCGCTTATAATAGTATAATATAGATAGATTAATTAATTTGTTATATTATAATTTAAATTACTAAATTAGTTCTGAACTATTTGGTTCCCTATAAAAATGTGAGAAAGAAGTTGAGTATAATTAGAAATTAAGTTGGATAATAATCTATAGAGTTTGTAGTTATGCTAGATACATGATTTAATTTTTTAAGTAAATTATATTTTTCAAACTTTGCTTTTGGAAGGTTTTAACGTATTTTCAACCAAGGTGTTAACCAACCCACCAAACGAAAGCTTATAATAAATTATAAAAGAATAAATTATATTATTTAGATTATGAATTTAAAATATTTATATATATTTTGAATGTATTATATTATGGAAGCATTCAAAATTTAGATAGTTAAATCTTAAAAGTCCTCATATCACAACCTTTTTGCAGTAAGAAGGCGCGAGTTGAATAACGGTGGTGTACGTGGATCATTTGATATTGATTATTTTTTAAAATTATTTGTTCTCAATTTATTAATTGTTTTGTTATATTACAATTTAAGTTATTAAAAATATTTTTGGAAGTGTATTAAGTTGGATAATAATTTATAGAGTTCGTAGTTATATTAGATACATGATTTATTTATTTTTAATTAAATTATATTTTTTTAATTTATTTTGAAAATATTAACATACTTTTTACGAATGTTTTAACCAAATGAAACAATGTTTCGCTTATAATAGTATAATATAGATAGATTAATTAATTTGTTATATTATAATTTAAATTACTAAAATTAGTTGGAAGTATTTGGTTCCCTATAAAAAATGTGAGAAAGAAGTTGAGTATAATTAGAAATTAAGTTGGATAATAATCTATAGAGTTTGTAGTTATGCTAGATACATGATTTAATTTTTAAGTAAATTATATTTTTCAAACTTTGCTTTTGGAAGGTTTTAACGTATTTTCAACCAAGGTGTTAACCAACCGACCAAACGAAACCATATTTCGCTTATAATAAATTATATAAAAATATTATTATTAGTTTATACTTTAAATAAATATTTATATATTTTGAATGTATTATATTATGGAAGCATTCAAAATTTAGATAGTTAAATCTTAAAAAGTCCTCATATCACAACCTTTTTGCGTAGAAGGCCGAGTTGAATAACGGTGGTGTACGTGGATCATTTGATATTGATTATTTTTTAAAATTATTTGTTCTCAATTTATTAATTGTTTTGTTATATTACAATTTAAGTTATTAAAAATATTTTTGGAAGTGTATTAAGTTGGATAATAATTTATAGAGTTCGTAGTTATATTAGATACATGATTTATTTATTTTTAATTAAATTATATTTTTTTAATTTATTTTGGAAGATATTAACATACTTTTTACGAATGTTTTAACCAAATGAAACAATGTTTCGCTTATAATAGTATAATATAGATAGATTAATTAATTTGTTATATTATAATTTAAATTACTAAAATTAGTTGGAAGTATTTGGTCCCTATAAAAAATGTGAGAAAGAAGTTGAGTATAATTAGAAATTAAGTTGGATAATAATCTATAGAGTTGTAGTTATGCTAGATACATGATTTAATTTTTTAAGTAAATTATATTTTTTAAACTTTTGCTTTTGGAAGGTGTTAACGTATTTTTAACAAGGTGTTAACCAATCCACCAAACGAAACTAGCTTATAATAAATTATAAAAAAGAATAAATATATTATTTAGATTAATGAATTAAAATATTTATATAATATTTTGAATGTATTATATTATGGAAACATTCAAAATTTAGATAGTTCAAATCTTAAAAAGTCCTCATATCACAACCTTTTGCAGTAAGAAGGCGCGAGGTTGAATAACGGTGGTGTACGTGGATCATTTGATATTGATTATTTTTTAAAATTATTTGTTCTCAATTTATTAATTGTTTTGTTATATTACAATTTAAGTTATTAAAAATATTTTTGGCAGTGGATTAAGTTGGATAATAATTTATAGAGTTCGTAGTTATATTAGATACATGGTTTATTTATTTTTAATTAAATTATATTTTTTTAATTTATTTTGGAAGATATTAACATACTTTTTACGAATGTTTTAACCAAATGAAACAATGTTTCGCTTATAATAGTATAATATAGATAGATTAATTAATTTGTTATATTATAATTTAAATTACTAAAATTATTTCTGGAAGTACTTGGTTCCCTATAAAAAATGTGAGAAAGAAGTTGAGTATAATTAGAAATTAAGTTGGATAATAATCTATAGAGTTTGTAGTTATGCAAGATACATGATTTAATTTTTTAAGTAAATTATATTTTTCAAACTTTGCTTTTGGAAGGTTTTAACGTATTTTCAACCAAGGTGTTAACCAACCGACCAAACGAAACCATATTTCGCTTATAATAAATTATAAAAAACAATAATTTTATATTATTAGATTTATGACTTTAAAATATTTACATATTGTTTTGAATGTATTATATTATGGAAGCATTCAAAATTTAGATAGTTCAAATCTTAAAAGTCCCTCATATCACAACCTTTGCTGTAAAAAGGCCAGAGTTGAATAACGGTGGTGTACATAGATCATTTGATATTATTATTTTTAAAATTATTTGTTCTCAATTTATTAATTGTTTTGTTATATTACAATTTAAGTTATTAAAAATATTTTTGGAAGTGTATTAAGTTGGATAATAATTTATAGAGTCGTAGTTATATTAGATACATGATTTATTTATTTTTAATTAAATACATTTTTTTAATTTATTTTGGAAGATATTAACATACTTTTTACGAATGTTTTAACCAAATGAAACAATGTTTCGCTTATAATAGTATAATATAGATAGATTAATTAACTTGTTATATTATAATTTAAATTACTAAAATTAGTTGTGAAACTATTTGGTTCCCTATAAAAAATGTGAGAAAGAAGTTGAGTATAATTAGATATTAAATTGGATAATAATCTATAGAGTTTGTAGTTATGCTAGATACATGATTTAATTTTTTAAGTAAATTATATTTTTTAAACTTTGCTTTTGGAAGGTGTTAACTATTTTTAACTAAGGTGTTAACCAACCCACCAAACAAAAGCTTATAATAAATTATAAAAAAGAATAAATATATATTATTTAGATTAATAAATTTAAAATATTTATATAATGTTTTGAATGTATTATATTATGGAAGCATTCAAAATTTAGATAGTTAAAATCTTAAAAAGTCCTCATATCACAACCTTTTTGCAGAGTAAGAAGGCGCGAGTTGAATAAAGGTGGTGTACGTGGATCATTTGATATTGATTATTTTTTAAAATTATTTGTTCTCAATTTATTAATTGTTTTGTTATATTACAATTTAAGTTATAAAAATATTTTTGGAAGTGTATTAAGTTGGATAATAATTTATAGAGTTCGTAGTTATATTAGATACATGATTTATTATTTTTAATTAAATTATATTTTTTTAATTTATTTTGGAAGATATTAACATACTTTTACGAATGTTTTAACCAAATGAAACAATGTTTCGCTTATAATAGTATAATATAGATAGATTAATTAATTTGTATATTATAATTTAAATTACTAAAATTAGTTCTGGAAGTACTTGGTTCCCTATAAAAAATGTGAGAAAGAAGTTGAGTATAATTAGAAATTAAGTTGGATAATAATCTATAGAGTTTGTAGTTATGCTAGATACATGATTTAATTTTTTAAGTAAATTATATTTTTTAAACTTTGCTTTTGGAAGGTGTTAACGTATTTTTAACAAAGGTGTTAACCAATCCACCAAACGAAACTAGCTTATAATAAATTATAAAAAAGAATAATATATATTATTTAGATTAATGAATTTAAAATATTTATATAATATTTTGAATGTATTATATTATGGAAACATTCAAAATTTAGATAGTTCAAATCTTAAAAAGTCCTCATATCACAACCTTTTTGCAGTAAGAAGGCGCGAGTTGAATAACGGTGGTGTACGTGGATCATTTGATATTGATTATTTTTTAAAATTATTTGTTCTCAATTTATTAATTGTTTTGTTATATTACAATTTAAGTTATTAAAAATATTTTTGGCAGTGGATTAAGTTGGATAATAATTTATAGAGTTCGTAGTTATATTAGATACATGGTTTATTTATTTTTAATTAAATTATATTTTTTTAATTTATTTTGGAAGATATTAACATACTTTTTACGAATGATTTAACCAAATGAAACAATGTTTCGCTTATAATAGTATAATATAGATAGATTAATTAATTTGTTATATTATAATTTAAATTACTAAAATTAGTTCTGGAAGTACTTGGTTCCCTATAAAAAATGTGAGAAAGAAGTTGAGTATAATTAGAAATTAAGTTGGATAATAATCTATAGAGTTTGTAGTTATGCTAGATACATGATTTAATTTTTTAAGTAAATTATATTTTTCAAACTTTGCTTTTGGAAGGTTTTAACGTATTTTCACCAAGGTGTTAACCAACCGACCAAACAAAACCATATTTCGCTTATAATAAATTATAAAAAACAATAAATTTATATTATTTAGATTTATGACTTTAAAATATTTACATATTGTTTTGAATGTATTATATTATGGAAGCATTCAAAATTTAGATAGTTCAAATCTTAAAAAGTCCTCATATCACAACCTTTGCTGTAAAAAGGCGCGAGTTGAATAACGGTGGTGTACATAGATCATTTGATATTGATTATTTTTAAAATTATTTGTTCTCAATTTATTAATTGTTTTGTTATATTACAATTTAAGTTATTAAAAATATATTTGGAAGTGTATTAAGTTGGATAATAATTTATAGAGTTCGTAGTTATATTAGATACATGATTTATTTATTTTTAATTAAATTACATTTTTTTAATTTATTTTGGAAGATATTAACATACTTTTTACGAATGTTTTAACCAAATGAAACAATGTTTCGCTTATAATAGTATAATATAGATAGATTAATTAATTTGTTATATTATAATTTAAATTACTAAAATTAGTTGTGGAACTATTTGGTTCCCTATAAAAAATGTGAGAAAGAAGTTGAGTATAATTAGATATTAAGTTGGATAATAATCTATAGAGTTTGTAGTTATGCTAGATACATGATTTAATTTTTTAAGTAAATTATATTTTTTAAACTTTGCTTTTGGAAGGTGTTAACTATTTTTAACTAAGGTGTTAACCAACCCACCAAACAAAAGCTTATAATAAATTATAAAAAAGAATAAATATATATTATTTAGATTAATGAATTTAAAATATTTATATAATGTTTTGAATGTATTATATTATGGAAGCATTCAAAATCTAGATAGTTAAAATCTTAAAAAGTACTCATATCACAACCTTTTTGCAGAGTAAGAAGGCGCGAGTTGAATAACGGTGGTGTACGTGGATCATTTGATATTGATTATTTTTTAAAATTAATTGTTCTCAATTTATTAATTGTTTTGTTATATTACAATTTAAGTTATAAAAAATATTTTTGGAAGTGTATTAAGTTGGATAATAATTTATAGAGTTCGTAGTTATATTAGATACATGATTTATTTATTTTTAATTAAATTATATTTTTTTAATTTATTTTGGAAGATATTAACATACTTTTTACGAATGTTTTAACCAAATGAAACAATGTTTCGCTTATAATAGTATAATATAGATAGATTAATTAATTTGTTATATTATAATTAAATTACTAAAATTATTTCTGGAAGTACTTGGTTCCCTATAAAAAATGTGAGAAAGAAGTTGAGTATAATTAGAAATTAAGTTGGATAATAATCTATAGAGTTTGTAGTTATGCAAGATACATGATTTAATTTTTTAAGTAAATTATATTTTTCAAACTTTGCTTTTGGAAGGTTTTAACGTATTTTCAACCAAGGTGTTAACCAACCGACCAAACGAAACCATATTTCGCTTATAATAAATTATAAAAAACAATAAATTTATATTATTTAGATTTATGACTTTAAAATATTTACATATTGTTTTGAATGTATTATATTATGGAAGCATTCAAAATTTAGATAGTTCAAATCTTAAAAAGTCCTCATATCACAACCTTTGCTGTAAAAAGGCCAGAGTTGAATAACGGTGGTGTACATAGATCATTTGATATTTATTATTTTTAAAATTATTTGTTCTCAATTTATTAATTGTTTTGTTATATTACAATTTAAGTTATTAAAAATATTTTTGGAAGTGTATTAAGTTGGATAATAATTTATAGAGTTCGTAGTTATATTAGATACATGATTTATTTATTTTTAATTAAATTACATTTTTTTAATTTATTTTGGAAGATATTAACATACTTTTTACGAATGTTTTAACCAAATGAAACAATGTTTCGCTTATAATAGTATAATATAGATAGATTAATTAATTTGTTATATTATAATTTAAATTACTAAAATTAGTTGTGAAACTATTTGGTTCCCTATAAAAAATGTGAGAAAGAAGTTGAGTATAATTAGATATTAAATTGGATAATAATCTATAGAGTTTGTAGTTATGCTAGATACATGATTTAATTTTTTAAGTAAATTATATTTTTAAACTTTGCTTTGGAAGGTGTTAACTATTTTTAACTAAGGTGTTAACCAACCCACCAAACAAAAGCTTATAATAAATTATAAAAAAGAATAAATATATATTATTTAGATTAATAAATTTAAAATATTTATATAATGTTTTGAATGTATTATATTATGGAAGCATTCAAAATTTAGATAGTTAAAATCTTAAAAAGTCCTCATATCACAACCTTTTTGCAGAGTAAGAAGGCGCGAGTTGAATAAAGGTGGTGTACGTGGATCATTTGATATTGATTATTTTTTAAAATTATTTGTTCTCAATTTATTAATTGTTTTGTTATATTACAATTTAAGTTATAAAAAATATTTTTGGAAGTGTATTAAGTTGGATAATAATTTATAGAGTTCGTAGTTATATTAGATACATGATTTATTTATTTTTAATTAAATTATATTTTTTTAATTTATTTTGGAAGATATTAACATACTTTTTACGAATGTTTTAACCAAATGAAACAATGTTTCGCTTATAATAGTATAATATAGATAGATTAATTAATTTGTTATATTATAATTTAAATTACTAAAATTAGTTCTGGAAGTACTTGGTTCCCTATAAAAAATGTGAGAAAGAAGTTGAGTATAATTAGAAATTAAGTTGGATAATAATCTATAGAGTTTGTAGTTATGCTAGATACATGATTTAATTTTTTAAGTAAATTATATTTTTCAAACTTTGCTTTTGGAAGGTTTTAACGTATTTTCAACCAAGGTGTTAACCAACCGACCAAACAAAACCATATTTCGCTTATAATAAATTATAAAAAACAATAAATTTATATTATTTAGATTTATGACTTTAAAATATTTACATATTGTTTTGAATGTATTATATTATGGAAGCATTCAAAATTTAGATAGTTCAAATCTTAAAAAGTCCTCATATCACAACCTTTGCTGTAAAAAGGCGCGAGTTGAATAACGGTGGTGTACATAGATCATTTGATATTGATTATTTTTAAAATTATTTGTTCTCAATTTATTAATTGTTTTGTTATATTATAATTTAAGTTATTAAAAATATATTTGGAAGTGTATTAAGTTGGATAATAATTTATAGAGTTCGTAGTTATATTAGATACATGATTTATTTATTTTTAATTAAATTACATTTTTTTAATTTATTTTGGAAGATATTAACATACTTTTTACGAATGTTTTAACCAAATGAAACAATGTTTCGCTTATAATAGTATAATATAGATAGATTAATTAATTTGTTATATTATAATTTAAATTACTAAAATTAGTTGTGGAACTATTTGGTTCCCTATAAAAAATGTGAGAAAGAAGTTGAGTATAATTAGATATTAAGTTGGATAATAATCTATAGAGTTTGTAGTTATGCTAGATACATGATTTAATTTTTTAAGTAAATTATATTTTTTAAACTTTGCTTTTGGAAGGTGTTAACTATTTTTAACTAAGGTGTTAACCAACCCACCAAACAAAAGCTTATAATAAATTATAAAAAAGAATAAATATATATTATTTAGATTAATGAATTTAAAATATTTATATAATGTTTTGAATGTATTATATTATGGAAGCATTCAAAATCTAGATAGTTAAAATCTTAAAAAGTACTCATATCACAACCTTTTTGCAGAGTAAGAAGGCGCGAGTTGAATAAAGGTGGTGTACGTGGATCATTTGATATTGATTATTTTTTAAAATTATTTGTTCTCAATTCATTAATTGTTTTGTTATATTACAATTTAAGTTATAAAAAATATTTTTGGAAGTGTATTAAGTTGGATAATAATTTATAGAGTTCGTAGTTATATTAGATACATGATTTATTTATTTTTAATTAAATTATATTTTTTTAATTTATTTTGGAAGATATTAACATACTTTTTACGAATGTTTTAACCAAATGAAACAATGTTTCGCTTATAATAGTATAATATAGATAGATTAATTAATTTGTTATATTATAATTTAAATTACTAAAATTAGTTCTGGAAGTACTTGGTTCCCTATAAAAAATGTGAGAAAGAAGTTGAGTATAATTAGAAATTAAGTTGGATAATAATCTATAGAGTTTGTAGTTATGCAAGATACATGATTTAATTTTTTAAGTAAATTATATTATTCAAACTTTGCTTTTGGAAGGTTTTAACGTATTTTCAACCAAGGTATTAACCAACCGACCAAACCAAACCATATTTCGCTTATAATAAATTATAAAAAACAATAAATTTATATTATTTAGATTTATGACTTTAAAATATTTAAATATTGTTTTGAATGTATTATATTATGGAAGCATTCAAAATTTAGATAGTTCAAATCTTAAAAAGTCCTCATATCACAACCTTTGCTGTAAAAAGGCCCGAGTTGAATAACGGTGGTGTACATAGATCATTTGATATTTATTATTTTTAAAATTATTTGTTCTCAATTTATTAATTGTTTTGTTATATTACAATTTAAGTTATTAAAAATATTTTTGGAAGTGTATTAAGTTGGATAATAATTTATAGAGTTCGTAGTTATATTAGATACATGATTTATTTATTTTAATTAAATTACATTTTTTTAATTTATTTTGGAAGATATTAACATACTTTTTACGAATGTTTTAACCAAATGAAACAATGTTTCGCTTATAATAGTATAATATAGATAGATTAATTAATTTGTTATATTATAATTTAAATTACTAAAATTAGTTGTGGAACTATTTGGTTCCCTATAAAAAATGTGAGAAAGAAGTTGAGTATAATTAGATATTAAGTTGGATAATAATCTATAGAGTTTGTAGTTATGCTAGATACATGATTTAATTTTTTAAGTAAATTATATTTTTTAAACTTTGCTTTTGGAAGGTGTTAACTATTTTTAACTAAGGTGTTAACCAACCCACCAAACAAAAGCTTATAATAAATTATAAAAAAGAATAAATATATATTATTTAGATTAATGAATTTAAAATATTTATATAATGTTTTGAATGTATTATATTATGGAAGCATTCAAAATTTAGATAGTTAAAATCTTAAAAAGTCCTCATATCACAACCTTTTTGCAGAGTAAGAAGGCGCGAGTTGAATAAAGGTGGTGTACGTGGATCATTTGATATTGATTATTTTTTAAAATTATTTGTTCTCAATTTATTAATTGTTTTGTTATATTACAATTTAAGTTATAAAAAATATTTTTGGAAGTGTATTAAGTTGGATAATAATTTATAGAGTTCGTAGTTATATTAGATACATGATTTATTTATTTTTAATTAAATTATATTTTTTTAATTTATTTTGGAAGATATTAACATACTTTTTACGAATGTTTTAACCAAATGAAACAATGTTTCGCTTATAATAGTATAATATAGATAGATTAATTAATTTGTTATATTATAATTTAAATTACTAAAATTAGTTCTGGAAGTACTTGGTTCCCTATAAAAAATGTGAGAAAGAAGTTGAGTATAATTAGAAATTAAGTTGGATAATAATCTATAGAGTTTGTAGTTATGCAAGATACATGATTTAATTTTTTAAGTAAATTATATTTTTCAAACTTTGCTTTTGGAAGGTTTTAACGTATTTTCAACCAAGGTGTTAACCAACCGACCAAACGAAACCATATTTCGCTTATAATAAATTATAAAAAACAATAAATTTATATTATTTAGATTTATGACTTTAAAATATTTACATATTGTTTTGAATGTATTATATTATGGAAGCATTCAAAATTTAGATAGTTCAAATCTTAAAAAGTCCTCATATCACAACCTTTGCTGTAAAAAGGCGCGAGTTGAATAACGGTGGTGTACATAGATCATTTGATATTTATTATTTTTAAAATTATTTGTTCTCAATTTATTAATTGTTTTGTTATATTACAATTTAAGTTATTAAAAATATTTTTGGAAGTGTATTAAGTTGGATAATAATTTATAGAGTTCGTAGTTATATTAGATACATGATTTATTTATTTTTAATAAAATTATATTTTTTTAATTTATTATGGAAGATATTAACATACTTTTTACGAATGTTTTAACCAAATGAAACAATGTTTGGCTTATAATAGTATAATATAGATAGATTAATTAATTTGTTATATTAAAATTTAAATTACTAAAATTAGTTGTGGAACTATTTGGTTCCCTATAAAAAATGTGAGAAAGAAGTTGAGTATAATTAGATATTAAGTTGGATAATAATCTATAAAGTTTGTAGTTATGCTAGATACATGATTTAATTTTTTAAGTAAATTATATTTTTTAAACTTTGCTTTTGGAAGGTGTTAACTATTTTTAACGAAGGTGTTAACCAACCCACCAAACGAAAGCTTATAATAAATTATAAAAAAGAATAAATATATATTATTTAGATTAATGAATTTAAAATATTTATATAATGTTTTGAATGTATTATATTATGAAAGCATTCAAAATTTAGATAGTTAAAATCTTAAAAAGTCCTCATATCACAACCTTTTTGCAGAGTAAGAAGGCGCGAGTTGAATAACGGTGGTGTACGTGGATCATTTGATATTGATTATTTTTTAAAATTATTTGTTCTCAATTTATTAATTATTTTGTTATATTACAATTTAAGTTATTAAAAATATTTTTGGAAGTGTATTAAGTTGGATAATAATTTATAGAGTTCGTAGTTATATTAGATACAAGATTTATTTATTTTTAATTAAATTATATTTTTTTAATTTATTTTGGAAGATATTAACATACTTTTTACGAATGTTTTAACCAAATGAAACAATGTTTCGCTTATAATAGTATAATATAGATAGATTAATTAATTTGTTATATTATAATTTAAATTACTAAAATTAGTTGTGGAAGTATTTGGTTCCCTATAAAAAATGTGAGAAAGAAGTTGAGTATAATTAGAAATTAAGTTGGATAATAATCTATAGAGTTTGTAGTTATGCTAGATACATGATTTGATTTTTTAAGTAAATTATATTTTTTATACTTTGCTTTTGGAAGGTGTTAACTTATTTTTAACAAAGGTGTTAACCAATCCACCAAACGAAACTAGCTTATAATAAATTATAAAAAAGAATAAATATATATTATTTAGATTAATGAATTTAAAATATTTATATAATATTTTGAATGTATTATATTATGGAAACATTCAAAATTTAGATAGTCTAAATCTTAAAAAGTCCTCATATCACAACCTTTTTGCAGTAAGAAGGTGCGAGTTGAATAAAGGTGGTGTACGTGGATCATTTGATATTGATTATTTTTTAAAATTATGTGTTCTCAATTTATTAATTGTTTTGTTATATTACAATTTAAGTTATTAAAAATATTTTTGGCAGTGTATTAAGTTGGATAATAATTTATAGAGTTCGTAGTTATATTAGATACATGTTTTATTTATTTTTAATTAAATTATATTTTTTTAATTTATTTTGGAAGATATTAACATACTTTTTACGAATGTTTTAACCAAATGAAACAATGTTTCGCTTATAATAGTATAATATAGATAGATTAATTAATTTGTTATATTATAATTTAAATTACTAAAATTAGTTCTGGAAGTACTTGGTTCCCTATAAAAAATGTGAGAAAGAAGTTGAGTATAATTAGAAATTAAGTTGGATAATAATCTATAGAGTTTGTAGTTATGCTAGATACATGATTTAATTTTTTAAGTAAATTATATTTTTCAAACTTTGCTTTTGGAAGGTTTTAACGTATTTTCAACCAAGGTGTTAACCAACCGACCAAACGAAACCATATTTCGCTTATAATAAATTATAAAAAACAATAAATTTATATTATTTAGATTTATGACTTTAAAATATTTACATATTGTTTTGAATGTATTATATTATGGAAGCATTCAAAATTTAGATAGTTCAAATCTTAAAAAGTCCTCATATCACAACCTTTGCTGTAAAAAGGCGCGAGTTGAATAACGGTGGTGTACATAGATCATTTGATATTGATTATTTTTAAAATTATTTGTTCTCAATTTATTAATTGTTTTATTATATTACAATTTAAGTTATTAAAAATATTTTTGGAAGTGTATTAAGTTGGATAATAATTTATAGAGTTCGTAGTTATATTAGATACATGATTTATTTATTTTTAATTAAATTACATTTTTTTAATTTATTTTGGAAGATATTAACATACTTTTTACGAATGTTTTAACCAAATGAAACAATGTTTCGCTTATAATAGTATAATATAGATAGATTAATTAATTTGTTATATTATAATTTAAATTACTAAAATTAGTTGTGGAACTATTTGGTTCCCTATAAAAAATGTGAGAAAGAAGTTGAGTATAATTAGATATTAAGTTGGATAATAATCTATAGAGTTTGTAGTTATGCTAGATACATGATTTAATTTTTTAAGTAAATTATATTTTTTAAACTTTGCTTTTGGAAGGTGTTAACTATTTTTAACTAAGGTGTTAACCAACCCACCAAATGAAAGCTTATAATAAATTATAAAAAAGAATAAATATATATTATTTAGATTAATGAATTTAAAATATTTATATAATGTTTTGAATGTATTATATTATGGAAGCATTCAAAATTTTGATAGTTAAAATCTTAAAAAGTCCTCATATCACAACCTTTTTGCAGTGTAAGAAGGCGCGAGTTGAATAACGGTGGTGTACGTGGATCATTTGATATTGATTAGTTTTTAAAATTATTTGTTCTCAATTTATTAATTGTTTTGTTATATTACAATTTAAGTTATAAAAAATATTTTTGGAAGTGTATTAAGTTGGATAATAATTTATAGAGTTCGTCGTTATATTAGATACATGATTTATTTATTTTTAATTAAATTATATTTTTTTAATTTATTTTGGAAGATATTAACATACTTTTTACGAATGTTTTAACCAAATGAAACAATGTTTCGCTTATAATAGTATAATATAGATAGATTAATTAATTTGTTATATTATAATTTAAATTACTAAAATTAGTTCTGGAAGTACTTGGTTCCCTATAAAAAATGTGAGAAAAAAGTTGAGTATAATTAGAAATTAAGTTGGATAATAATCTATAGAGTTTGTAGTTATGCAAGATACATGATTTAATTTTTTAAGTAAATTATATTTTTCAAACTTTGCTTTTGGAAGGTTTTAACGTATTTTCAACCAAGGTGTTAACCAACCCACCAAACGAAACCATGTTTAGCTTATAATAAATTATAAAAAAGAATAAATATATATTATTTTGATTAATGAATTTAAAATCTTTATATAATGTTTTGAATGTATTATATTATGCAAGCATTCAAAATTTAGATAGTTCAAATCTTAAAAAGTCCTCATATCACAACCTTTTTGCAGTAAGAAGGCGCGAGTCTGAAAAAAAGGTGGTGTATGTCAATGATTTAATATTGATTTTTTAAAATTATTTGTTCTCGATTTATTATTTTTTTGTTATATTATAATTTAAGTTATTAAAAATATTTTTGGAAGTGTTTCATTTGAGACAAAAGAGGCAAGAAAAAAATTGAGTGCTATTAGAAATTAAGTTGGATAATAATTCATAGAGTTCGTAGTTATATTGGATACATGATTTATTTATTTTTAATTAAATTAAATTATTTTAATTTTTTTTGGAAGATATTAACATACTTTTTACTAATGGTTTAGCCAAATGAAACAATGTTTCGCTTATAGTAGTATAATATAGATAGATTAATTAATTTGTTATATTATAATTTAAATTACTAAAATTAGTTCTGGAAGTATTTGGTTCCCTATAAAAAATGTGAGAAAGAAGTTGAGTATAATTAGAAATTAAGTTGGATAATAATCTATAGAGTTTTTAGTTATGCTAGATGCATGATTTAATTTTTTAAGTAAATTATATTTTTTAAACTTTGCTTTTGGAAGGTGTTACCTTATTTTTAATGAAAGTGTTAACCAACCGATCAAACGAAACCATATTTCGCTTATAATAAATTATAAAAACCAATAAATATATATTATTTAGATTAATGAATTTAAAATATTTACATATTGTTTTGAATGTATTATATTATGGAAGCATTCAAAATTTAGATAGTTCAAATCTTAAAAAGTCCTCATATCACAACCTTTGCTGTAAAAAGGCGCGAGTTGAATAACGGTGGTGTACCTAGATCATTTGATATTGATTATTTTTAAAATTATTTGTTCTCAATTTATTAATTTTTTTGTTATATTACAATTTAAGTTATTAAAAATATTTTTGCAAGTGTATTAAGTTGGATAATAATTCATAGAGGTCGTAGTTATATTAGATACATGATTTATTTATTTTTAATTAAATTATATTTTTTTAATTTATTTTGGAAGATATTAATATACTTTTTACGAATGTTTTAACCAAATGAAATAATGTTTCGCTTATAATAGTATAATATAGATAGATTAATTAATTTGTTATATTATAATTTAAATTACTAAAATAAGTTCTGGAAATATTTGGTTTCCTATAAAAAATGTGAGAAAGAAGTTGAGTATAATTAGAAATTAAGTTGGATAATAATCTATAGAGTTTGTAGTTATGCTAGATACATGATTTAATTTTTTAAGTACATTATATTTTTTAAACTTTGCTTTTGGAAGGTGTTAACGTATTTTTAACGAAGGTGTTAACCAACCCACCAAACGAAACCATGTTTAGCTTATAATAAATTATAAAAAATAATAAATATATATTATTTAGATTAATGAATTTAAAATATTTACATAATGTTTTGAATGTATTATATTATGGAAGCATTCAAAATTTAGATAGTTAAAATTTTAAAAAGTCCTCATATCACAACCTTTTTGCAGTAAGAAGGCGCGAGTCTGAATAAAGGTGGTGTATGTGGATGATTTGATATTGATTTTTTAAAATTATTTGTTCTCGATTTATTATTTTTTTGTTATATTATAATTTAAGTTATTAAAAATATTTTTGGAAGTGTTTCATTTGCGACAAAAGAGGCAAGAAAAAAATTGAGTGCTATTAGAAATTAAGTTGGACAATAATTCATAGAGTTCGTAGTTATATTGGATACATGATTTATTTATTTTTAATTAAATTATAATATTTTAATTTATTTTGGAAGATATTAACATACTTTTTACGAATGGTTTAGCCAAATGAAACAATGTTTCGCTTATAGTAGTATAATATAGATAGATTAATTAATTTGTTATATTATAATTTAAATTACTAAAATTAGTTCTGGAAGTATTTGGTTCCCTATAAAAAATGTGAGAAAGAAGTTGAGTACAATTAGAAATTAAGTAGGATAATAATCTATAGAGTTTTTAGTTATGCTAGATACATGATTTAATTTTTTAGGTAAATTATATTTTTTAAACTTTGCTTTTGGAAGGTGTTAACTTATTTTTAACGAAAGTGTTACCCAACCGATCAAACGAAACCATATTTCGCTTATAATAAATTATAAAAACCAATAAATATATATTATTCAGATTAATGAATTTAAAATATTTACATATTGTTTTGAATGTATTATATTATGGAAGCATTCAAAATTTAGATAGTTGAAATCTTGAAAAGTCCTCATATCACGACCTTTGCTATAAGAAGGCGCGAGTTGAATAACGGTGGTGTACGTGGATGATTTGATATTGATTATTTTTAAAATTATTTGTTCTCAATTTATAAATTGTTTTGTTATATTACAATTTAAGTTATTAAAAATATTTTTTGAAGTGTATTAAGTTGGATAATAATTTATAGAGTTCGTAGTTATATTAGATACATGATTTATTTATTTTTAATTAAATTATATTTTTTTAATTTATTTTGGAAGATATTAACATACTTTTTACGAATGTTTTAACCAAATGAAACAATGTTTCGCTTATAATAGTATAATATAGATAGATTAATTAATTTGTTATATTATAATTTAAATTACTAAAAATTAGTTCTGGAAGTATTTGGTTCCCTAAAAAAAATGTGAGAAAGAAGTTGAGTATAATTAGAAACTAAGTTGGATAATAATCTATAGAGTTTGTAGTTAAGCTAGATACATGATTTAATGTTTTAAGTAAATTATATTTTTTAAACTTTGCTTTTGGAAGGTGTTAACGTATTTTTACCGAAGGTGTTAACCAACCGACCAAACGAAACCATGTTTCGCTTATAATAAATTATAAAAAATAATAAATATATATTATTTAGATTAATGAATTTAAAATATTTACATACTGTTTTGAATGTATTATATTATGGAAGCATTCAAAATTTAGATAGTTCAAATCTTGAAAATTCCTCGTATCACAACCTTTGCTGTAAGAAGGCGCGAGTTGAATAAAGGTGGTGTACGTGGGTTATTTGATATTGATTATTTTTAAAATTATTTGTTCTCAATTTATTAATTTTTTTGTTATATTACAATTTAAGTTATTAAAAATATTTTTGGAAGTGTACTAAGTTGGATAATAATTCATAGAGTTCGTAGTTATATTAGATACATGATTTATTTATTTTTAATTAAATTATATTTTTTTAATTTATTTTGGAAGATATAAACATACTTTTTACGAATATTTTAACCAAATGAAATAATGTTTCGCTTATAATTGTATAATATAGATAGATTAATTAATTTGTTATATTATAATTTAAATTACTAAAATTAGTTCTCGAAGTATTTGGTTCCCTATAAAAAATGTGAGAAAAAAGTTGAGTATAATTAGAAATTAAGTTGAATAATAATCTATAGAGTTTGTAGTTATGCTAGATACATGATTTGATTTTTTAAGTAAATTATATTTTTCAAACTTTGCTTTTGGAAGGTGTTAACGTATTTTCAACCAAGAAACCATATTTCGCTTATAATAAATTATAAAAAAGAATAAATATATATTATTTAGATTAATGAATTTAAAATATTTACATAATGTTTTGAATGTATTATATTATGGAAGCATTCAAAATTTAGATAGTTAAAATCTTAAAAAGTCCTCATATCACAAACTTTGCTGTAAGAAGGTGCGAGTCTTAATAAAGGTGGTGTATGTGGATTATTTTTGATATTGATTATTTTTAAAATTATTTGTTCTCAATTTATTAATTGTTTTGTTATATTACAATTTAAGTTATTAAAAAAATTTGTGGAAGTGTATTAAGTTGGATAATAATTTATAGAGTTCGTAGTTATATTAGATACATGATTTATTTATTTTTAATTAAATTATATTTTTTTAATTTATTTTGGAAGATATTAACATACTTTTTACGAATGTTTTAACCAAATGAAACAATGTTTCGCTTATAATAGTATAATATAGATAGATTAATTAATTTGTTATATTATAATTTAAATTACTAAAATTAGTTCTAGAAGTATTTGGTTCCCTATAAAAAATGTAAGAAAGAAGTTGAGTATAATTAGAAATTAAGTTGGATAATAATCTATAGAGTTTGTAGTTATGCTAGATACATGATTTAATTTTTTAAGTAAATTATATTTTTTAGACTTTACTTTTGGAAGGTATTAACGTATTTTTAACGAAAGTGTTAACCAACACCAAACGAAATCAAGTTTCTCTTATAATAAATTATAAAAAATAATAAATATATATTATTTAGATTAATGAATTTAAAATATTTACATACTGTTTTGAATGTATTATATTATGGAAGCATTCAAAATTTAGATAGTTAAAATCTTAAAAAGTCCTCATATCACAACCTTTGCTGTAAGAAGGCGCTAGTCTGAATAAAGGTTGTGTATGTGGATTATTTTTGATCTTGATTATTATGAAAATTATTTGTTCTCAATTTATTAATTGTTTTGTTATATTACAATTTAAGTTATTAAAATTTTTTTTGGAAGTGTATTAAGTTGGATAATAATTTATAGAGTTCGTAGTTATATTAGATACATGATTTATTTATTTCTAATTAAATTAATTTTTTTTTTAATTTATTTTGGAAGATATTAACATACTTTTTACGAATTTTTTAACCAAATGAAACAATGTTTCGCTTATAATAGTATAATATAGATACATTAATTAGTTTGTTGTATAATAATTTAAATTACAAAAATTAGTTCTGGAAGTATTTGGTTCCTATAAAAAAGGTAAGAAAGAAGTTGAGTATAATTAAAAATTAAGTTTGATAATAAACTATAGAGTTTGTAGTTATGCTAGATACATGATTTAATTTTTTAAGTAAATTATATTTTTCAAACTTTGCTTTTGGAAGGTTTTAACGTATTTTCAACCAAGGTGTTAACCAACCGACCAAACGAAACTATATTACGCTTATAATAAATTATAAAAAATAATAAATTTATATTATTTAGATTTATGACTTTAAAATATTTACATATTGTTTTGAATGTATTATATTATGGAAGCATTCAAAATTTAGATAGTTCAAATCTTAAAATATCCTCATATCACAACCTTTGCTGTAAAAAGGCGCGAGTTGAATAACGGTGGTGTACGTGGATGATTTGATATTGATTATTTTTAAAATTATTTATTCTCAATTTATTAATTGTTTTGTTATATTACAATTTAAGTTATTAAAAATATTTTTGGAAGTGTATTAAGTTGGATAATAATTTATAGAGTTCGTAGTTATATTAGATACCTCATTTATTTATTTTTAATTAAATTATATTTTTTTAATTTATTTTGGAAGATATTAACATATTTTTTACCAATGTTTTAACCAAATGAAACAATGTTTCGCTTATAATAGTATAATATAGATAGATTAATTAATTTGTTACATTATAATTTAAATTACTAAAATTAGTTGTGGAAGTATTTGGTTCCCTAAAAAAAATGTGAGAAAGAAGTTGAGTATATTTAGAAACTAAGTTGGATAATAATCTATAGAGTTTGTAGTTAAGCTAGATACATGATTTAATTTTTTAAGTAAATTATTTTTTTTAAACTTTGCTTTTGGAAGGTGTTAACGTATTTTTAGCGAAGGTGTTAACCAACCGACCAAACGAAACCATGTTTCGCTTATAATAAATTATAAAAAATAATAAATATATATTATTTAGATTAATGAATTTAAAATATTTACATACTGTTTTGAATGTATTATTTATGGAAGCATTCAAAATTTAGATAGTTAAAATCTTAAAAAGTCCTCATATCACAACCTTTGCTGTAAAAAGGCGCTAGTTGAATAACGGTGGTGTACGTGTATGATTTGATATTGATTATTTTTAAAATTATTTGTTCTCAATTTATTAATTGTTTTGTTATATTACAATTTAAGTTATTAAAAATATTTTTGGAAGTGTATTAAGTTGGATAATAATTTATAGAGTTCTTAGTTATATTAGATACATGATTTATTTATTTTTAATTAAATTAATTTTTTTTAATTTATTTTGGAAGATATTAACATACTTTTTACGAATTTTTTAACCAAATGAAATAATGTTTCGCTTATAATAGTATAATATAGATACATTAATTAGTTTGTTATATTACAATTTAAATTACAAAAATTAGTTCTGGAAGTATTTGGTTCCTATAAAAAAGATAAGAAAGAAGTTGAGTATAATTAGAAATTAAGTTGGATAATAATCTATAGAGTTTGTAGTTATGCTAGATACATGATTTAATTTTTTAAGTAAATTATATTTTTCAAACTTTGCTTTTGGAAGGTTTTAACGTATTTTCAACCAAGGTGTTAACCAACCGACCAAACGAAACTATATTTCGCTTATAATAAATTATAAAAAACAATAAATTTATATTATTTAGATTTATGACTTTAAAATATTTACATATTGTTTTGAATGTATTATATTATGGAAGCATTCAAAATTTAGATAGTTCAAATCTTAAAATGTCCTCATATCACAACCTTTGCTATCACAACCTTTGCTGTAAAAAGGTGCGAGTTGAATAACGGTGGTGTACGTGGATGATTTGATATTGATTATTTTTAAAATTATTTGTTCTCAATTTATTAATTGTTTTGTTATATTACAATTTAAGTTATTAAAAATAGTTTTGGAAGTGTATTAAGTTGGATAATAATTTATAGAGTTCGTAGTTATATTAGATACATGATTTATTTATTTTTAATTAAATTATATTTTTTTAATTTATTTTGGAAGATATTAACATACTTTTTACCAATGTTTTAACCAAATGAAACAATGTTTCGCTTA
Source organism: Apium graveolens (assembly GCF_009905375.1). Lineage (NCBI taxonomy): Eukaryota > Viridiplantae > Streptophyta > Magnoliopsida > Apiales > Apiaceae > Apium > Apium graveolens. The sequence continues at coordinate 24,591 of NW_027419221.1, forward strand.
TAATAGTATAATATAGATAGATTAATTAATTTGTTACATTATAATTTAAATTACTAAAATTAGTTCTGGAAGTATTTGGTTCCCTAAAAAAAATGTGAGAAAGAAGTTGAGTATAATTAGAAACTAAGTTGGATAATAATCTATAGAGTTTGTAGTTAAGCTAGATACATGATTTAATTTTTTAAGTAAATTATATTTTTTAAACTTTGCTTTTGGAAGGTGTTAACGTATTTTTACCGAAGGTGTTAACCAACCGACCAAACAAAACCATGTTTCGCTTATAATAAATTATAAAAAATAATAAATATATATTATTTAGATTAATGAATTTAAAATATTTACATACTGTTTTGAATGTATTATATTATGGAAGCATTCAAAATTTAGATAGTTAAAATCTTAAAAAGTCCTCATATCACAACCTTTGCTGTAAAAAGACGCTAGTTGAATAACGGTGGTGTACGTGTATGATTTGATATTGATTATTTTTAAAATTATTTGTTCTCAATTTATTAATTGTTTTGTTATATTACAATTTAAGTTATTAAAAATATTTTGGAAGTGTATTAAGTTGGATAATAATTTATAGAGTTCTTAGTTATATTAGATACATGATTTATTTATTTTTAATTAAATTAATTTTTTTTTAATTTATTTTGGAAGATATTAACATACTTTTTACGAATTTTTTAACCAAATAAAATAATGTTTCACTTATAATAGTATAATATAGATACATTAATTAGTTTGTTATATTACAATTTAAATTACAAAAATTAGTTCTGGAAGTATTTGGTTCCTATAAAAAAGATAAGAAAGAAGTTGAGTATAATTAGAAATTAAGTTGGATAATAATCTATAGAGTTTGTAGTTATGCTAGATACATGATTTAATTTTTTAAGTAAATTATATTTTTCAAACTTTGCTTTTGGAAGGTTTTAACGTATTTTCAACCAAGGTGTTAACCAACCGACCAAACGACGCTTATAATAAATTATAAAAAACAATAAATTTATATTATTTAGATTTATGACTTTAAAATATTTACATATTGTTTTGAATGTATTATATTATGGAAGCATTCAAAATTTAGATAGTTCAAATCTTAAAATGTCCTCATATCACAACCTTTGCTGTAAAAAGGTGCGAGTTGAATAACAGTGGTGTACGTGGATGATTTGATATTGATTATTTTTAAAATTATTTGTTCTCAATTTATTAATTGTTTTGTTATATTACAATTTAAGTTATTAAAAATATTTTTGGAAGTGTATTAAGTTGGATAATAATTTATAGAGTTCGTAGTTATATTAGATACATGATTTATTTATTTTTAATTAAATTATATTTTTTTAATTTATTTTGGAAGATATTAACATACTTTTTACCAATGTTTTAACCAAATGAAACAATGTTTCGCTTATAATAGTATAATATAGATAGATTAATTAATTTGTTACATTATAATTTAAATTACTAAAATTAGTTCTGGAAGTATTTGGTTCCCTAAAAAAAATGTGAGAAAGAAGTTGAGTATAATTAGAAACTAAGTTGGATAATAATCTATAGAGTTTGTAGTTAAGCTAGATACATGATTTAATTTTTTAAGTAAATTATATTTTTTAAACTTTGCTTTTGGAAGGTGTTAACGTATTTTTACCGAAGGTGTTAACCAACCGACCAAACAAAACCATGTTTCGCTTATAATAAATTATAAAAAATAATAAATATATATTATTTAGATTAATGAATTTAAAATATTTACATCTTGTTTTGAATGTATTATATTATGGAAGCATTCAAAATTTAGATAGTTAAAATCTTAAAAAGTCCTCATATCACAACCTTTGCTGTAAAAAGACGCTAGTTGAATAACGGTGGTGTACGTGGATGATTTGATATTGATTATTTTTAAAATTATTTGTTCTCAATTTATTAATTGTTTTGTTATATTACAATTTAAGTTATTAAAAATATTTTTGGAAGTGTATTAAGTTGGATAATAATTTATAGAGTTCGTAGTTATATTAGATACATGATTTATTTATTTTTAATTAAATTAATTTTTTTTTAATTTATTTTGGAAGATATTAACATACTTTTTACGAATTTTTTAACCAAATGAAACAATGTTTCGCTTATAATAGTATAATATAGATACATTAATTAGTTTGTTATATTACAATTTAAATTACAAAAATTAGTTCTGGAAGTATTTGGTTCCTATAAAAAAGGTAAGAAAGAAGTTGAGTATAATTAGAAATTAAGTTGGATAATAATCTATAGAGTTTGTAGTTATGCTAGATACATGATTTAATTTTTTAAGTAAATTATATTTTTCAAACTTTGCTTTTGGAAGGTTTTAACGTATTTTCAACCAAGGTGTTAATCAACCGACCAAACGAAACCATATTTCGCTTATAATAAATTATAAAAAACAATAAATTTATATTATTTAGATTTATGACTTTAAAATATTTACATATTGTTTTGAATGTATTATATTATGGAAGCATTCAAAATTTAGATAGTTCAAATCTTAAAAAGTCCTCATCTCACAACCTTTGCTGTAAAAAGGCGTGAGTTGAATAACGGTGGTGTACCTGGATGATTTGATATTGATTATTTTTAAAATTATTTGTTCTCAATTTATTAATTGTTTTGTTATATTACAATTTAAGTTATTAAAAATATTTTTGGAAGTGTATTAAGTTGGATAATAATTTATAGAGTTCGTTGTTATATTAGATACCTGATTTATTTATTTTTAATTAAATTATATTTTTTTAATTTATTTTTGAAAATATTAACATACTTTTTACGAATGTTTTAACCAAATGAAACAATGTTTCGCTTATAATAGTATAATATAGATAGATTAATTAATTTGTTATATTATAATTTAAATTACTAAAATTAGTTCTGGAAGTATTTGGTTCCCTATAAAAAATGTGAGAAATAAGTTGAGTATAATTAGAAATTAAGTTGGATAATAATCTATAGAATTTGTAGTTATGCTAGATATTGTAACTCCTTAGTTTTGATGATCACAACACAGCAAGCCATCATGTTGTTATTTGAGAATGTTTGCAGGATATAACAGCTTAATGCCATTGTTGTTTAAGTATCATGACAGCAAGCTATCATGAGATAGTAATCTATTTCAGCAAGCTATGATCAACAGTGACAGAATAACAGCAAGCCAAGATGCACAGTACAGATTCAACAAGGAAGTCGAATTTCATGGAGATTTTATAGGATCTTCATATATATCAGTTGTAAGGACTTCTCTAATATAATAAACGTGCATGATATATAGTGAGCTCATTTATAAAACGTTTTTAATCATTCAAATTGATTTCCTAAAGAATAGGAGTTTGTTTCTCTTTCAAACTCTTTCTCTTATCTTCTTATTAAAACGTTTTATCCTCTACTAAATAGAAGAGATATTTTCTGTACGTTGAACATCTTTCTTTCTCTTCTATCTAACGTACACATGAATGTTGGAAACCATCCCAACGATCTTACACGGTAGAATTGGATTCTAGCCGTTGTAATTTGTTGAGGCTGTTTTCAAACGTTAATGTGTGGTTATATAAGTGGTTTTCTTGCAGTTTTATGAAGGACGGATTTGGCAAGCAAGAACATATACAACTCCTGATCTTTATTGTTTCTAAAATACTCTCGAGCTCTAAATATATACGCGTATTTTATTGAAGAGAGTTTATAGTTTGAGTTGTAAACTTTATCATTGATTTGTATTGTTCAATTGTATTGATTAGTTGCTGGATAAGTTGGCTAGGGAAACAAGGGTTTAGTAGTACTTGCTAGAGGAGTTTGTACTACGGGGTAGTATAGTACTTAGAGAGCAGGTTCTTAAACAGGGTTTCAGCAAGCCATTATCAGCAGCTGGGATAAAGGGAGATATATTGTTGTATCTTATAGTTGTAACCTTCATTGATCAATAATATATTCTCTTACCAAGTTGGTAAGGGACCAGGACGTAGACCATAGGGGCTTAGGGGTCGAACCTGGCTAAAATTCTTGTGTGTTCTATTTACTTTCCTGCACATTATTTTCTGCATTGCATTTAGTCATCTCAGCTTACTATCATTATCAGATTATAGTTCAGTTGTTAAAATCTTAGTAAGCTATTATCGGGTAAAATTTAAAAGTAATCCTAGTTAGCCATAATCACCTATTCACCCCCCGTCTAGGTGTAATTTCAGTTGGTATTAGAGCTTTGGTATACTAATCTTTCTGTAACAGGAATAGTATTCGATCGAAATGGCTGACAAATATCCCGAAGGAACCTCAGATTACCGAGCACCTCTCTTGCTTGGTACAGAAAACTATAACTGGTGGAAAGGTTGCATGGAAGTGTATCTATCCAGGGAGCCACTAGCTTTGAGAGTTGTTCAGAAGGGTCCTTTTGAGTTCAAGGTCAAAGAAGGCAAAGTGAAAGACGTTGATGATCTCACAGAGGCTGAACTAATCAAATACAGCTTCAATGGAAAGGCTAGGAATTCTCTCATGAATGGGTTATGTCCTAGTGAATGTGATAAAGTCTCTTCATGCAAATCAGCTAAAGAGATATGGGATACTTTGGAATTGTATCACGAAGGATCCAAGAGTTTAAGAAAGGTGAAATTGTGTAAACTAATGAATGAGTTTGGAAATTTCAAGGTTCAAGATGGAGAAACTATTCGACAAAGTCAAGCTAGATTCCAGATAAATCTGAATGCCTTAAAGCAGCTTGGAAAACATATCCCACAAGAGGAAATCAACATGAAGATACTTAGTGCTGTGCCATTTATCAATGAACCAAAGGTAACAGCTCTAGAATCCTCTCCAACTATAGATACTATGGATCAATTGGCTATTTTTGCAGAACTGGAACAATTTGAAAGCAAAATCAAGGAAAGCCAATCAAGTTCTATACAAGCTCCAGTTGCTCAAATGAAGCAATTAGCTCTTCACACTAATGATAGCTTACTGGAATCTGAAGATGAGTCAGACGAAGAACTAACTTTAATATCCAGGAAGATCAGAAAGATGATCGAGAAGAAGAACAAGCTGAAAAGAGATAAAGGCAGATTTTCCAACAACAAGAAGCCCAACAAGGATTCTAAAGATCAGACATGCTTTGAATGTGGAAAGCCAGGCCATTATAAGCGGGACTGCTACAAATTGAAGTCAAAACAACAAACTGTCTTCAAGGATAAGAAGAAAGCTAAAGCTCTAATGACTTGGAGTGATGATGACTCGGTTTCCAGTGATGATTCAAGTGGAGACATGGTAAATCTTGCCCTAGTTGGACTTGATGATGATTCTGTTCGAGGAAATTCAGAAAGTGGATACCTAGAAAGTGATCCAGAAGAAGATCAGAGTGAGGTAAACTCTTGTAAATATAATTTATCTTCTGAAAATATTGTTTTGGAACCACTAACCATGCAGGAATGTAAGAATATATCTATGGGTGAATATTATTCTCTTAAAGCTGAAAATAGCAAGCTAAAAGAGAAGAATAATTATCTCAAGACTATGGTTCAAGATTTGATGAGCAAAGTAGATACTTGGATTGACAAGAAGGTACCTACACAAGCTGACAAAGAGGCTGAAATCAAGGATCTTCAAGCTAAAGTTAGTCATGTGGAAAACTTCAACAAAATTCTCCTCAAAAGAAACAAGACTCAATTAATGGAGATCACAGAGTTAAAGAAGGAGATTGAAGCAAGGGATGAATGTTTGGAGCTGTTCAAACTCAGAGAATCAATAGATGCAACACCTTCAAATCAAGCAGAAGAACCATCTCAGCAAGCTGAAATCATAAGTCAGCAAGCTGAAAAGATTGATCTGCTCACAAAGGAAGTGGAGGATCTGAAAAAGGGCATGGGATCATTTGTTCAAGGAGAAGAAAGTCTCAAATCTATGATGAACAACACAAATATTCCATTGGTCAGAGAAGGAATTGGAATGAATGCAAACAAGAAGGATAAAGCTCTAAGATATGAAGGAAAACATGGTATACCCTATGATTATGCTATGCCTTGGAAGATATGCAACAGATGTGGAAAGAAAGGGCATCTTGAAAAGCATTGCAAAGTTCAGAATGGACAAAAATCATACCATGGAGGAAACAAACAGAAAACAGCTTACTATGATCATAATGGCAGAACAAAGACAACTTACCATCATCAGGCTGGCAGAGTTAAATCACCTAGATTTATCCAAAAATGGATAAAGAAATCTGATTTACATGTTTTATATGTTTTATCTGCTAACCATGTCGGACCCAACAAACTTTGGGTACCAAAAGGTTGAGTTGTTTTATTTGTTTTGTAGATGTGTCTTGCCGCTCGAGTCAAATCAACTCAATGGATTTTAGATAGCGGATGTACTAGACATATGAGTGGAGACAAAGCACAATTCTTGAGTCTTCAGATGAAAAAGGGTGGAAGAGTGACTATTGGTGATAGCAAAACTCTTCAAATTCTTGGCAAAGGTAAAATAGGTAATAAACACATTTCAATTGATAAAGTTCAATATATTAAAGGCCTTAAATATAATCTGCTTAGCATAAGTCAGTTATATGATGATGGTCATACTATTAACTTTGGTATTGATAAGTGTATTATTACTATTGGTACTAACAAAGTCCCTCTAGTTGCTAGAAGGGAAGGAAATATATATATTTTGGACTTTGAGTTGCAGAAAACAGCTTGCTGTCTTGCTGCAATAGACACTGATCCTTATGTTTGGCATAGAAGATTGGGTCATGCTCACATGGACTTACTTAACAAGCTTTCAAAGAAGAAGCTAGTCAGAGGTTTACCCAAAATCAAGTATGTCAAGACTGAGGTGTGTTCGGCATGCCAATTAGGCAAGCAAATTAGAAGTACTCACAAAGCAAAGAAAATGGTATCTACTTCTAAACCCTTAGAACTTTTACATTTAGACTTATTTGGTCCAGAAGCTTATAAAAGTATAGGAGGTAAGCAATATGGTTTTGTAATTATTGATGATTATTCTCGTTTTACATGGGTATTGTTTCTTAGAACTGAAGATGCTGCTTTTAATGAGTTTGAGAAACTAATTAAATTACTTGAGAATAAGCTCAATACAAAGCTTGTAGGAATAAGGAGTGATCGAGGTGGTGAATTCCAAAAAGACTTTGTTACTTATTGTGAAGAAAGAGGAATATCACATGAATTCTCGGCTCCAAGGACTCCACAACAAAATGGTGTGGTGGAACGCAAGAATAGGTCACTACAAGAGACAGCAAGGACTTTGTTGCAAGAAAGCAAGTTACCTAGAAGTTTTTGGGCAGAAGCAGTCAACACAACATGCTATGTTCTGAATAGAGTATTGATAAGACCTATTTTGGACAAGACTCCATATGAATTGCTCAAGAAAAAGAGGCCCAACATCAGTTACTTCAGAATCTTTGGCTCAAAGTGTTTTATGCTCAAGACAATTGGTAATGATGGTAAATTTGATGCTAAATCTTATGAAGCTATTTTTCTTGGTTATTCTATGAATAGTAAAACCTATAGAGTTTATAATTTGTCTAAGCATATTGTTGAGGAATCTATAGATGTTACTTTTCAAGAACCTAACAATGATCTTCCAAGAGACGAGGAAGATGATGCAGGTGAAGCTGGATAACAGCAAGCTGAAACAGAGAAGGCTACTCCAAAACAGCAAGCTGAAACAGAGACTGATTCTGGAAAACAGCAAGCTGAAATTGAAACTGCCTCAGGAAATCAGTAAGCAGAACCTTCTACTCCAGTTGATGATGCAATTGTAAAGATGGCAAAGATGACTCTTGATGGTCCTAGAGGAAATAGAGCAAAGGATAAAATGCCAATCTATGATGGTGAAGACTTAGCTCCTCCATCTAAGATAAGGAAGACTTCACATGAAGATATTGCAAAGCATTCATTGCCAAAAGCTATACGGACAGTGAAGAATCACCCTCCAGAACAGGTTATTGGTGATATTTCTGATGGTCTCAAGACAAGAAAAGGCACTGCAAATTTTTGTGCTTATGCTTCATTTTTAGCTCAAGAGGAACCCAAGAATGTCAAAGAAGCACTTGAAGATGAAAATTGGATCACGGCTATGCAAGAAGAACTCAATCAATTCGAACGATGTGATGTTTGGGAACTGGTCAAGCCACCAAAGGATGCTTCAATCATTGGTATAAAATGGATTTTCAAAAATAAAGTGGATGAATTTGGTACTGTTACTCGAAATAAAGCAAGGGTCGTAGCACAAGGGTACAACCAACAAGAAGGCATTGACTTTGATCAAACTTATGCTCCAGTAGCTAGATTGGAATCAATTAGGATGCTTCTTGCTTATGCATGCTACAAGAAGATCAAGCTACATCAAATGGACGTCAAAAGTGCTTTTCTTAATGGATTTCTGGAAGAGGAAGTTTATGTCAAGCAACCCCCTGGTTTTGAACATGAACAACATCCGGACTATGTTTACAAGCTCAAGAAGGCATTATATGGCTTAAAGCACGCACCAAGGGCTTGGTACAAGAGGCTTAGTAAGTTTTTGATCAAAAATGGCTTCATTCGAGGTAAAATTGATCCTACTTTATTTACTAAGCAAAATGGTAATGATATTTTGATTGTCCAGATATATGTAGATGATATAATCTTTGGATCCACTAATGATTATATATGTGAGTGGTTTTCTAAGTGTATGAGCAGTGAATTTGACATGAGCATGATGGGTGAGCTCAATTATTTCTTGGGCTCCAAATTAAACAATCTAAAGATGGAATTTATGTGCATCAATCAAAATATGTCAAGAATTTGCTGATCAGATTTGGTTTTGACAATGTCAAGCCGAAATCTACTCCAATGAATCAAAATAGCAAGCTGACATCGGATGAAAAAGGTAAAGATGTTGATATCAAGAAGTATAGAGGTATGATTGGTAGTCTTTTATATCTTACTGCTTCTCGGCCAGATATTATGTATAGTGTTTGTGTATGTGCTCGTTTTCAAGCTAAACCTAAGGAATCACACTTAAATGCAGTTAAAAGAATATTTCGATATTTAAGCGGGACTATTAATCTTGGGTTATTTTATCCTATTACAAGCACATTTGATCTTGTGGGGTATAGTGATGCTGACTATGCAGGTTGTCAAACTGATAGAAAGAGTACAAGTGGTGTTTGTACATATTTAGGATAAAGTCTCGTATCTTGGCAAAGTAAGAAACAAACTTCAGTTGCATTATCCACAGCAGAAGGTGAGTATTTGGCAGCTGGTAGCTGTTGCTCTCAAATTTTGTGGATGATTCAGACTCTACGAGATTTTAGAATCAAGTGTGGCAAAGTTCCAATCTATTGTGACAACACTAGCACCATTAACATATCAAAGAATCCAGTGATGTTAGGTCACACTTTCACTGTAGAGGGGGTGAATACAGTGTTTATCACAATCAAATCAAACTTCAAGAACTTATGTAACAGAAAACAAACTTTATTTAAACAATAAACTCTGTTACAATCTGGAACTGTTATCTCTCAGTGATGAACAAAAATATCACGAGAGCTGCTAGAGTTATACTAAATAATATTCTCGATAATAATAACACATATAGTGTAAACTCTATTTCTGTGTTTATATACTACACAGTTACAAGATATTCGCTAATTGATATGGAATATAATTCTGCTTCCTAAAATATATCAATCAGATATCTTCTATTCCAAGTATTCCATTCTTCACGGAATTCCTTCTTCATGCATATCTCTTCTTATGTTTATCTTGATCTTCTTAACTTTAATCAGCTACTGTCCTTATCTGATCGTCCTTCAGCACTTAAGTTCTGATATCTATCTCCTGATAACATAAGTACTGTTATCCCTTAAGTTCTGACTTCCAGTATAAGTACTGATCAGTTAAGTACTGATTTGTTCTGTTCAAATAAGATCTGAAATCTAAACATAAAACATATTAGCCATGACATTATCAAATATATCTAACAATCTCCCCCAACTTGTAAATTAACAAAATATACAAGTTTAACAGATATTTGATGATGTCAAAAACATTAAGTACAAATGCATGAGAAATAGACAAGATAACTACAACTTACAGTCCTTAAAGTTTTTACCAATTCAACTTCTGATAACAACTTCAATCTGTATAAATATCAGAATTTAAGCAGTTGTAGATCTTCGACTTGGCTTCATTATTTTCTGATCTCTCTGATGTCAGGAGTTGTTCTGAGATAATTCTTCAACAAACATTTCTCAGCATATCTGAGTTCATCAATCATTCTCCGTTTGACATCTTTAAGCTCTGCAGTATCTTCACCAGTTTGAAATATTGCAGCTCTGAGATCATTAATCTTTACTTTTCTCAACTCCCGATCTAGTCTTATGACATAAGCTTTATTAGACTCTAGATTGAATTCAAGCCCCTTAATACCAAGATATGTTCTGATCTGTGCAGTATTAGGCTTCATATCAACAATATCACCATTGTGATTTCTGTACTTTGGAACATATCTGCTGTCAGACTTAACAGAATAAAGTCTTTTCTGTCTCTGAATCTGTCCCTTTAAGTAGTTTGCAGCAGTCTCTGTTATTCTGTCATCCACTTGAAGTAAGAACAATACATGCTCCAATTCTTCAAAATACTTCAACGGAATGGCATTTTGTCTTATATGATAAACCCTACCATCTGTCATGAAATACAACATGATGTATTCTTTCAAGTAGGTATGGTAAACCATCTGTACAGATTCTAGTTGATTCAATCTTTCAGGAGTTGCTCCAATACCTGGTTCACACAAGGAAGTTGGATCATCAGTAGTGTTGTGTACTCTTCTTTCATCAGCACTTCCCAATCCAGTTTTATCTCTAGCTTCCTTTCCAGTAACTACTCTTGCTTCAAAACCACTTGAAGTAGTCTTCAAAGATTGAGTCTGTTTTGCTTTAGTGAATCCTGGTAGGAGTGTTTTAGATTTATTTTCTGATATCAAGTTAACTTGAGCACTGTCAGAGGTTACTTGCTTCTTCTGAATATCAGAACTTACAATTTCTTGACTCTGAACAACTTGAGCCATGTCAGAGGTTGTTTTAAGAACTTTTCTTGAAGTCAGAGCAAGATTATCTTTTCCATCAGTAATTTCTTCTTCCTCAGGAGGTACATAAGGCTTGATAGGTTCACCAACCTTTTCTTTACCCTTGGATCTTGGATCTATCTGTGGTTGTGATTTAGCCAAAGTTTCTTCAGTATGTATCCTTTCTTTGATCACAATGCCTTTAGGTTTTGGAAGTAACTTTTTACCAGAAGCTTCAGATTTAGATGTGACTTTCTCTGATTTAAGTCTGGCTTCTTCTTCCTTTAAACTTTCCAAGTCCATCCCTGGATTTTCTTGAAGAAATAACTGTCTTGACATTTCCTCATCAAGATCTAGAAGTTCATCAGAACTTATCCTTTTACCAGCAGCAGAACTTATTCTTTTCCCAGTATCAGAACTTGTTCTGTGACTAGCTTGTCTTGATGTAAACCTTCTACCTTGACTATGACCACTACCCATTCCAGAGTTTCCTTGGTCATCTTTTCCATCATCCTTTCCTTGCAGTGACTTGTTGGTTTTGCATTTGGACTTAATTACCTTCTCCCCCTTTTTGGCATCAGCAGGTAATAAAAGAGAGATAAGTAGTTCCACTGAGGTCTGGATTTCAGTAAGTTGCGATTGCTGAGAAGCTTGATTGGTCAGAATTTGATCAATCTGAGCTTGTTGCTTCTCTTGAGTTTTCTCAATATAAGCAACCCTGTCAATGGTAGGTTGGAAGAACTTTTTCTTATCAAGTTTCCAAACTTGTTCCTGTTTAATAAAGTTCTCCTGAATCTTGTGTAGCTCTGCATGAGTATTGGAATGAAGACCTTGTAGATGTTTAGTACTCAATGCAGTGACTCTAAGCTGGGTTTTAAAATCATCAGAATTTAACATTTCATCAGCTTTAGTCAAGTGCTCAGCAAGATGTAAAGCATTTGGAACACATGAAACTGAGTTCCATTCCTTAGTCCACTCCTGACCTGCAGGAGTTTCACGCCAAGGTACTGGTGCATCCCTGATAACAAACTCCTTTAGCAGTTCAGACTTAGGAAGAGTCAACGGAGGAGTATGTCCTGAAGGACCTGTTGCATCAGCATCTACAGTTGTAGCAGCTTCACCAGTATCTCCAACATTTGCAGCATCAGAACTTAAAGAATCAGTATCTTCTGATAAGACAACTGTGTGAGTAGCAATGGAGGCTTCAACATCCTCTAATTGCTGATCGGATACTAAGTTCTGATCAACAGCCATATCCTGATGCTCACCTAAAATCTGATCATCATCTTGATGCAGAGAAGGTGATAGTGATAACTCAGGAGTTTGAACAGCATCAGTAACAGGTGTTGTGGAAGGATTATTTATTGTTGGAGCTTCTAACAAAAGTATTTCAGGCACAACCAAGTTCTGAATATCAATTTCAGCACTTGTGCCTGGATCAACAAGAGATATAGAAGGTGAATTAGCCTTGTCAGATACAGGTTCCTGAGATTGAGTTGACGGAGAAGAAGTGACTGGAGCAAATTCCTTGTCTTGCGAGATCAGAGATTCCTGATCCCCTTCCTTAGCTGCTTCCTCCTCATCATCTGAAACTGGCCTCTGTGCCCTCTGTTTCTTGTACTTCCTTGTTGATGTGGATTCCTTGGGAGTTGCAGGAACCGTCATACGTCTAAGCCTCTTGAGAAGCCTAGAACCCCCAATTGCAGAATCCTTCTGAGAAGTTGCCTTCTCAGCTTCATTTATCATAGGTTCTGAAGATGGAATCTGATCCTCAGAATCTGATTCATCTCTCAAAGTAATCCTCCGCTTCTTCTGAGATGTTTGAGGAACAGTCTTTGTTCTCTTTGGCTTAGAGGATGTAGGCTTCACAGTAGGTGCTGAAGAAGAAGGTTGAGCATTCTGTGAAGTGGAGAGATAGGATTTGAGATAAGTTCTGAGGGTAGGTTGAGTAGAATGAGAGGTAGGGACTGAGGTTGATGGATTTTGGTTACGGTGAGTTGGTTGAACATTTGAGTAAACAGAATTGTAAGTAGCTGGATCAGCATTTACCAGAATCTGTTTCACAGACTGAGGAATCTGTAATTGTCTCACCATTGATTTCTTTGTGTCAGCATTTATCAGGTCGTTAAAGTACCTTTTTGCAACCTTAAAAGGTGGGGTTTGAGTGCTGACTAACTGGGGTTCAGCAGTACAATACGTATAAATAAGTTGACAGAATCTAGCAAAATAAACAACATCTCGATCCTCTGTCATCCTATCCCCAATAAAACCAATTATTCCAGTTGCAAAATCAAAATGAGTTTGATGGATAATAGCATACCCGATGTGCTGACTTAGAATTGGGATGGCATCAAAATTTGAACACTTGTTGCCAAAGGCCTTGGTGATGCAATCGAAGAAGAAACTCCATTCTCTTCTGATATTAGCCCGTTTCAATTGTCCAAGTTTCGTCAGACTCTTTTCATATCCCAATTCAGCCATTAACTCCCGAAGGGCTGAGTCCTCTGGAACTGAGAAAGTACAATCCTCTGGAAGATGTAAAGCCCTGCGTACTGTACCAGGAGTGACTACAAAAGATGAATCACCCACTTGGAAAATAATACTGGGAGTTCCACGGTTACCACCATCATCAAAAACGCCAGTCCTCCAGAACCTCAGAACTTGTTGACTTGAAAAGAATTCAGGCTGAGTTAAGGCGTACCCAACCTCACTATGTGCAAGAAGATCTTGCACAAAATGCAATTCAGATGGAGCTTCAGCATGATCAAGAATTGCAGCATAGTTGTTTGGAACGAACTTTGCTCCATCAATGATTAAATCCTTTGGTGCCATGTGAAAAAAAATATTGAGATTCAAGTATGCCTGTTAGGTGTTTGAGATAATATCTGTATGAAAACAACGGAAATAGTAAAGTGAAAGAGAGTAAAAGTAAGAAGAGAGATAGAAGATGAAGAAATTAAAAAGATTAAAGAAATCTTCTCTCTGCTGTACTTATACAAAAAAAAATGTTACCGTTGGACACCTGTCAGACATGCAGTAATAACGGATAGTTACTGGGCTCGAGAAAACAGTAATCATGACTTACCCATTTGCCGAGTTTGAAGAAAAAAAAAACTGTTCCTTTTATCAAGGGAAACAATTCAAATTTTAACCCGTTATCACTGATTGGATTGTTTTTCACTGCAACATTAATATTCTGAAAATGAATCATGTTAAAAATGACCGAGATAATTTCTATGAATAAGTGCTGACGGAGAATCAGAACTTAAATAAAAAAAATTTAAATGGTCATCAGAATATCAATCAGGATTTATCAACACAAGATAAAATAACTCAGAGACAAAATCTTGAAGTAAAGACAGTTTTCATTAATATATCAAGTCAATACATATATGAAATTGAAATTACATCAATACAAGATTTTCCCTAAGCTTCTAATCCTAACGTCAACAGCTTTAGTCCTAGCTAAGAAGCCTGACAAAGCTGAGGATGAAAAAGAACAGGAAGAAGACGAGATTAATTCATCCTCCTCTTCCTATCTTCGACAAACAAGATAGCGAGTCGAATGATTCGCTCTTGCTGACGGATACGACGAAGGTGAAGGTCTCTTCGAACGGTCACCAGATCACGTTTGATAACCTCTGGAAATTGAATCCAGAGATTGTGAGGGATGTTGGTGATAGGGTAGGGAGTTGGAATTCCATTCAAAAAGACATGCACCGTCTCATCACCGTAATTGTAGAACCAGCCAAATTCAGCCATTTGTGATAGTAAATGAAAAACAAGACTGAATTTGTGATACAAGTGTGATGAGAAGACTAATGTGAAGTGGCTGCATATATAGGCAAGAGAATGCCAAGAGACACAAAGATATTGAATGCAGACAGGTAGAAGTAATTCTACCTCGTCTCCCTAGACTTTGAAAAAGAATAACAGTCATTGGAAAAGGAATGTGCACATGTAACAAGAGTGATCTGTTCAAGGACGAGTGCCATTATGTTTTAACCATAGACTATTAATCTTCCACTTCAACATTTCGAAATTAATCTGAGACTGTTACCAAATTTTATTCACAGATAAGTCAAGTAAAGGGTTAGACTGAAAAATCAGAACTTAGACCTATACCAGAACTTAACAGTCATCAGAACATAATGTCTTAACTCGAACAAGGGATATCTATCTTAGTAAATACTCATACAAGTTCTTAGTTATGAACGTCAGAACTTAATCATCAGAACGTGGAACTAGAACTTGTCCTCAGAATTTGTGCAGAAGTGACACAATGACTGTTTATCTAAAATAACATAGACCACCACAGAAATTTCATCATTCATATGGAGTGATGTGTGTGTGCATTAAGCTAAATAACAGACAAAGAGTAAAGTCTGATCTACTTCAGTACATCTTAGAAATAAGTCATAATTAAAATTTTGCTAAAGAGCTGTCATTATCCTGAAACCTACTGATAAATGAGTTCATGCATGAGTCCACCTCTACTGTTTTTGTGCTAATTTTATGCATCTTTTGAAATTCTATTTTACAGAGGCTTCTCAGTGTAAGTGAGTCACGACTGTTTATTAGAATTTATGCTTTTATCAGAGTATTTCTCCAGTAATCATAGAGTGTGAAAAGTCACCAAGAAAAATATTTTGCTTTTCTAATGCATATTTACTTAATACCAGCAATCTTGTTAGGTCACACTTTCACTGTAGAGGGGGTGAATACAGTGTTTATCACAATCAAATCAAACTTCAAGAACTTATGTAACAGAAAACAAACTTTATTTAAACAATAAACTCTGTTACAATCTGGAACTGTTATCTCTCAGTGATGAACAAAAATATCACGAGAGCTGCTAGAGTTATACTAAATAATATTCTCGATAATAATAACACATATAGTGTAAACTCTATTTCTGTGTTTATATACTACACAGTTACAAGATATTCGCTAATTGATATGGAATATAATTCTGCTTCCTAAAATATATCAATCAGATATCTTCTATTCCAAGTATTCCATTCTTCACGGAATTCCTTCTTCATGCATATCTCTTCTTATGTTTATCTTGATCTTCTTAACTTTAATCAGCTACTGTCCTTATCTGATCGTCCTTCAGCACTTAAGTTCTGATATCTATCTCCTGATAACATAAGTACTGATATCCCTTAAGTTCTGACTTCCAGTATAAGTACTGATCAGTTAAGTACTGATTTGTTCTGTTCAAATAAGATCTGAAATCTAAACATAAAACATATTAGCCATGACATTATCAAATATATCTAACAAGTGAATCACTCAAGAATAAAGCATATTGATGTTCATCATCATTTCTTGAGAGATAATGCTTCAAAAGGTAAGATTGAATTAGTTTTTGTACCTACTGAATATCAATTGGCAGATATCTTTACAAAACCCCTTGGCGAAGCAAGATTTTCAACCATTCGAAGGGAACTTGGCATGTGCAGTGTATAATGGCAAGCTATCTTTGGAAATTTGGTAATGTTGGCTTACTATCATTTTTCATATTAGCTTACTATGATTGGTTATTTAAAATGGCAATTTTGTGTTTAATGTAATTTTTTAATTATGATATGTCATTATCTGTTTATTGTCGTTACTTGTTTGTGTGTTTTGATGCTTTATCTTATAATTCTGATCAGCCCTCAACCTGAATCTTTTTGATGCTTTAAGGGGGAGAAATTTAGGAGACTTATTTTATGAGACTTATTTTATGATGCTTATGTTTATTTCTATTTGGTTATTAAGACTATCTTCTGTTGACTTATGGTTAAGAATTTCTGTTGACTAGTTGGCTTATGTTTAATCTGTGGTTTGCTACTTGGTTTATGTTGGCTGTTATTTAAGACTTAATTGACTTTTAGTTTTTTTTAAGAATTGATGTAATGATATAATGCTGCTATGTTGGTTACTTGGATATGTATATGTGTCATTTATATTAATTGTAGTAACATGTTATAAGTTTTTGAGATATGCATGTATTTAGGGGGAGTTTTTATAATTCTCCTAAATGTGTGTAATCATCAAAAAGGGGGAGATTGTAACTCCTTAGTTTTGATGATCACAACACAGCAAGCCATCATGTTGTTATTTGAGAATGTTTGCAGGATATAACAGCTTAATGCCATTGCTGTTTAAGTATCATGACAGCAAGCTATCATGAGACAGTAATCTATTTCAGCAAGCTATGATCAACAGTGTCAGAATAACAGCAAGCCAAGATGCACAGTCCAGATTCAACAAGGAAGTCGAATTTCATGGAGATTTTATAGGATCTTCATATATATCAGTTGTAAGGACTTCTCTAATATAATAAACGTGCATGATATATAGAGAGCTCATTTATATAACGTTTTTAATCATTCAAATTGATTTCCTAAAGAATAGGAGTTTGTTTCTCTTTCAAACTCTTTCTCTTATCTTCTTATTAAAACGTTTTATCCTCTACTAAATAGAAGAGATATTTTCTGTACGTTGAACATCTTTCTTTCTCTTCTATCTAACGTACACATGAACGTTGGAAACCATCCCAACCATCTTACACGGTAGAATTGGATTCTAGCCGTTGTAATTTGTTGAGGCTGTTTTCAAACGTTAATGTGTGGTTATATAAGTGGTTTTCTTGCAGTTTTATGAAGGACGGATTTGGCAAGCAAGAACACATACAACTCCTGATCTTTATTGTTTCTAAAATACTCTCGAGCTCTAAATATATACGCGTATTTTATTGAAGAGAGTTTATAGTTTGAGTTGTAAACTTTATCATTGATTTGTATTGTTCAATTGTATTGATTAGTTGCTGGATAAGTTGGCTAGGGAAACAAGGGTTTAGTGGTACTTGCTAGAGGATTTTGTACTACGGGGTAGTATAGTACTTAGAGAGCAGGTTCTTAAACAGGGTTTCAGCAAGCCATTATCAGCAGCTGGGATAAAGGGAGATATATTGTTATATCTTGTAGTTGTAACCTTCATTGATCAATAATATATTTTCTTACCAAGTTGGTAAGGGACCAGGACGTAGACCATAGGGGCTTAGGGGTCGAACCTGGCTAAAATTCTTGTGTGTTCTATTTACTTTCCTGCACATTATTTTCTGCATTGCATTTAGTCATCTCAGCTTACTATCATTATTAAATTATAGTTCAGTTGTTAAAATCTTAGTAAGCTATTATCGTGTAAAATTTAAAAGTAATCCTAGTTAGCCATAATCACCTATTCACCCCCCTCTAGGTGTAATTTCAGATACATGGTTTGATTTTTTAAGTAAATTATATTTTTCAAACTTTGCTTTTGGAAAGTGTTAACGTATTTTCAACCAAGAAACCATATCTCGCTTATAATAAATTATAAAAACCAATAAATATATATTATTTAGATTAACGAATTTAAAATATTTACATATTGTTTTGAATGTATTACATTATGGAAGCATTCAAAATTTAGATAGTTGAAATCTTGAAAAGTCCTCGTATCACAACCTTTGCTATAAGAAGGCGCGAGTTGAATAACGGTGGTGTACATGGATGATTTGATATTGATTATTTTTAAAATTATTTGTTCTTGATTTATTAATTTTTTTGTTATATTACAATTTAAGTTATTAAAAATATTTTTGGAAGTGTTTCGTTTTCGACAAAAGAGGCAAGAAAAAAATTGAGTGCGATTAGAAATTGATTGGATAATAATTCATAGAGTTCATATTTATATTAGATATATGATTTATTTATTTTTAATAAATTATATTTTTTAATTTATTTTGGAAGATATTAACTTACTTTTTATGAATGTTTTAACCAAATGAAACAATATTTCACTTATAATAGTATAATATGGATACATTAATTAGTTTGTTATATTATAATTTAAATTACTAAAATTAGTTCTGGAAGTATTTGGTTCCCTATAAAAAAGGTAAGAAAGATGTTGAGTATAATTAGAAATTAAGTTGGATAATAATCTATAGAGTTTGTAGTTATGTTACTTACATGATTTAATTTTTTAAGTAAATTATATTTTTCAAACTTTGCTTTTGGAAGGTGTTAACGTATTTTCAACTTTAACAACCGACCAAACGAAACCATATTTTGCTTATAATAAATTATAAAAAACAACAAATATATATTATTTAGATTAATGAATTTAAAATATTTACATATTGTTTTGAATGTATTATATTATGGAAGCATTCAAAATTTAGATAGTTGAAATCTTGAAAAGTCCTCATATCACAACCTTTGCTATAAGAAGGCCCGAGTTGAATAACGGTGGTGTACGTGGATGATTTTATATTGATTATTTTTAAAATTATTTGTTCTCGATTTATTAATTTTTTTGTTATATTACAATTTAAATTATTAAAAATATATTTGGAAGTGTATTAAGTTGGATAATAATTCATAGAGTTTGTAGTTATATTAGATACATGATTTATTTATTTTTAATTAAATTATATTTTTTTAATTTATTTTGGAAGATATTAACATACTTTTTATGAATATTTTAACCAAATGAAACAATGTTTCGCTTATAATAGTATAATATAGATAGATTAATTAATTTATTATATTATAATTTAAATTACTAAAAATTGTTGTGGAAGTATTTGGTTCCCTATAAAAAAGGTAAGAAAGAAGTTGAGTATAATTAAAAATTAAGTTGGATAAAAATCTATAGAGTTTGTAGTTATGCTAGATACATGATTTAATTTTTTAAGTAAATTATATTTTTTAAACTTTGCTTGTGGAAGGTGTTAACGTATTTTCAACGAATGTGTTAACCAACCGAGCAAACGAAACCATGTTTCGCTTATAATAAATTTTAAAAAAGAATAAATATATATTATTTAGATTAATGAATTTAAAATATTTACATAATGTTTTGAATGTATTATATTATGGAAGCAATCAAAATTTAGATAGTTAAAATCTTAAAAATCCTCATATCACAACCTTATTGCTCTAAGAAGGCGCGAGTCATAATAACGGTGGTGTACGTGAATGATTTGATATTGATTTTTTAAAATTATTTGTTCTTGATTTATTAATTTTTTTGTTATATTATAATTTAAGTTATTAAAAATATTTTTGGAAGTGTTTCATTTCCGACAAAAGAGGCAAGAAAAAAATTGAGTGCTATTAGAAATTTAGTTGGATAATAATTCATTGAGTTCGTAGTTATATTGGATACATAATTTATTTATTTTTAATTAAATTATATTATTTTAATTTATTTTGGAAGATATTAACATACTTTTTATGAATATTTTAACCAAATGAAACAATGTTTCGCTTATAATAGTATAATATAGATAGATTAATTAATTTATTATATTATAATTTAAATTACTAAAAATTGTTGTGGAAGTATTTGGTTCCCTATAAAAAAGGTAAGAAAGAAGTTGAGTATAATTAAAAATTAAGTTGGATAATAATCAATAGAGTTTGTAGTTATGTTAGTTACATGATTTAATTTTATAAGTAAATTATATTTTCAAACTTTGCTTTTGGAAGGTGTTAACGTATTTTCAACTAAGGTGTTAACAACCGACCAAACGAAACCATATCTCGCTTATAATAAATTATAAAAACCAATAAATATATATTATTTAGATTAATGAATTTAAAATATTTACATATTGTTTTGAATATATTATATTATGGAAGCATTCAAAATTTAGATGGTTGAAATCTTGAAAAGTCCTCGTATCATAACCTTTGCTATAAGAAGGCGCGAGTTGAATAACGGTGGTGTACATGGATGATTTGATATTGATTATTTTTAAAATTATTTGTTCTTGATTTATTAATTTTTTTGTTATATTACAATTTAAGTTATTAAAAATATTTTTGGAAGTGTTTCGTTTTCGACAAAAGAGGCAAGAAAAAAATTGAGTGCGATTAGAAATTGATTGGATAATAATTCATAGAGTTCATATTTATATTAGATAAAAGATTTATTTATTTTTAATAAATTATATTTTTTAATTTATTTTTGAAGATATTAACTTACTTTTTACGAATGTTTTAACCAAATGAAACAATATTTCACTTATAATAGTATAATATGGATACATTAATTAGTTTGTTATATTATAATTTAAATTACTAAAATTAGTTCTGGAAGTATTTGGTTCCGTATAAAAAAGGTAAGAAAGATGTTGAGTATAATTAGAAATTAAGTTGGAGTTTGTAGTTATGTTACTTACATGATTTAATTTTTTAAGTAAATTATATTTTTCAAACTTTGCTTTTGGAAGGTGTTAACGTATTTTCAACTAAGGTGTTAACAACCGACCAAACGAAATCATATTTTGCTTATTAATAAATTATAAAAAACAACAAATATATATTATTTAAATTAATGAATTTAAAATATTTACATATTGTTTTGAATGTATTATATTATGGAACCATTCAAAATTAAGATAGTTGAAATCTTGAAAAGTCCTCATATCACAACCTTTGCTATAAGAAGGCCCGAGTTGAATAACGGGGTGGTGTATGTGGATGATTTTATATTGATTATTTTTTAAATTATTTGTTCTCGATTTATTATTTTTTTTGTTATATTACAACTTAAGTTATTAAAAATATTTTTGGAAGTGTATTAAGTTGGATAATAATTCATAGAGGTCGTAGTTATATTAGATACATGTTTATTTATTTTTAATTAAAATATATTTTTTAATTTATTTTGGAAGTATTAACATACTTTTTACGAATGTTTTAACCAAATAAAACAATGTTTCACTTATAATAGTATAATATAGATACATTAATTAGTTTGTTATATTATAATTTAAATTACAAAAATTAGTTTTGGAAGTATTTGGTTCCCTATAAAAAAGCTAAGAAAGAAGTTGAGTATAATTAGAAATTAAGTTGGATAATAATCTATAGAGTTTGTAGTTATGCTAGATACATGATTTAATTTTTTAAGTAAATTATATTTTTCAAACTTTGGTTTTGGAAGGTGTTAACGTATTTTCAACGAAGGTGTTAACCAACCGACCAGAAACCGTATTTGGCTTATAATAAATTATAAAAATAAATAAATATATATATTATTTAGATTAATGAATTTAAAATATTTACATATTGTTTTAAATGTATTATATTATGGAAGCATTCAAAATTTAGATAGTTCAAATCTTAAAAAGTCCTCATTTCACAACCTTTGCCATAAGAAGGCGCGACGATGGTGTACCTGGATGATTTGATATTGATTATTTTTAAAATTATTTGTTCTCGATTTATTAATTTTTTTGTTATATTATAATTTAAATTATTAAAAATATATTTGGAAGTGTATTAAGTTGGATAATAATTCATAGAGTTTGTAGTTATATTAGATACATGATTTATTTATTTTTAATTAAATTATATTTTTTTAATTAATTTTGGAAGATATTAACATACTTTTTACGAATGTTTTAACCAAATGAAACAATGTTTCGCTTATAATAGTATAATATACATAGATTAGTTAATTTATTATATTATAATTTAAATTACTAAAAATTGTTTTGGAAGTATTTGGTTCCCTATAAAAAAGGTAAGAAAGAAGTTGAGTATAATTAAAAATTAAGTTGGATAATAATCTATAGAGTTTGTAGTTATGCTAGATACATGATTTAATTTTTTAAGTAAATTATATTTTTTAAACTTTGCTTCTGGAAGGTGTTAACGTATTTTCAACGAATGTGTTAACCAACCGAGCAAACGAAACCATGTTTCGCTTATAATAAATTATAAAAAAGAATAAATATATATTATTTAGATTAATTAATTTAAAATATTTACATAATGTTTTGAATGTATTATATTATGGAAGCAATCAAAATTTAGATAGTTAAAATCTTAAAAAGTCCTCATATCACAACCTTATTGCTCTAAGAAGGCGCGAGTCTGAATAACGGTGGTGTACGTGAATGATTTGATATTGATTTTTTGAAATTATTTGTTCTCGATTTATTAATTTTTTTGTTATATTATAATTTAAGTTATTAAAAATATTTTTGGAAGTGTTTCATTTCCGACAAAAGAGGCAAGAAAAAAATTGAGTGCTATTAGAAATTTAGTTGTATAATAATTCATTGAGTTCGTAGTTATATTGGATACATAATTTATTTATTTTTAATTAAATTATATTATTTTAATTTATTTTGGAAGATATTAACATACTTTTTATGAATGTTTTAACCAAATGAAACAATGTTTCGCTTATAATAGTATAATATAGATAGATTAATTGGTTTATTATATTATAATTTAAATTACTAAAATTAGTTTTGGAAGTATTTAATTCCCTATAAAAAAGGTAAGAAAGAAGTTGAGTATTATTAGAAATTAAGTTGGATAATAATCAATAGAGTTTGTAGTTATGTTAGTTACATGATTTAATTTTTTAAGTAAATTATATTTTCAAACTTTGCTTTTGGAAGGTGTTAACGTATTTTCAACTAAGGTGTTAACAACCGCCCAAACGAAACAATATCTCGCTTATAATAAATTATAAAAACCAATAAATATATATTATTTAGATTAATGAATTTAAAATATTTACATATTATTTTGAATGTATTATATTATGGAAGCATTCAAAATTTAGATAATTGAAATCTTGAAAATTCCTCGTATCACAACCTTTGTTATAAGAAGGCGCGAGTTGAATAACGGTGGTGTACATGGATGATTTGATATTAATTATTTTTAAAATTATTTGTTCTCGATTTATTAATTTTTTTTGTTATATTACAATTTAAGTTATTAAAAATATTTTTGGAAGTGTTTCGTTTTCGACAAAAGAGGCAAGAAAAAAATTGAGTGCAATTAGAAATTGATTGGATAATAATTCATAGAGTTCATATTTATATTAGATACATGATTTATTTATTTTTAATAAATTATATTTTTTAATTTATTTTGGAAGATATTAACTTACTTTTTACAAATATTTTAACCAAATGAAACAATATTTCACTTATAATAGTATAATATGGATACATTAATTAGTTTGTTATATTATAATTTAAATTACTAAAATTAGTTCTGGAAGTATTTGGTTCCCTATAAAAAAGGTAAGAAAGAAGTTGAGTATAATTAGAAATTAAGTTGGATAATAATCTATAGACTCTCTAGTTATGCTAGATACATGATTTAATTTTTTAAGTAAATTATATTTTTTAAACTTTGTTTTTGGAAGATGTTAACGTATTTTTAACTAAGGTGTTAACCGACCAAACTTCGCTTATAATAAATTATAAAAAAGAATAAATATATATTATTTATACTAATGAATTTAAAATATTTACATATTGTTTTGAATGTATTAAATTATGGAAGCATTCAAAATTTAGATAGTTAAAATCTTAAAAAGTCCTCATATCACAACCTTTGCTATAAGAAGGCTCCAGTGTGAATAACAGTGGTGTAAATGGATGATTTGATATTGATTGTTTTTAAAATTATTTGTTCTCGATTTATTAATTTTTTTGTTATATTATAATTTCAGTTATTAAAAATATTTTTGGAAGTGTTTCGTTTCCGACAAAAGAGAGATGAAAAAAGTTGAGTGCGATTAGAAATTAAGTTGGATAACAATTCATAGTGTTCGTAGTTATATTAGATACATGTTTATTTATTTTTAATTAAAATATATTTTTTAATTTATTTTGGAAGTATTAACATACTTTTTACGAATGTTTTAACCAAATAAAACAATGTTTCACTTATAATAGTATAATATAGATACATTAATTAGTTTGTTATATTATAATTTAAATTACAAAAATTAGTTTTGGAAGTATTTGGTTCCCTATAAAAAAGGTAAGAAAGAAGTTGAGTATAATTAAAAATTAAGTTGGATAATAATCTATAGAGTTTGTAGTTATGCTAGATACATGATTTAATTTTTTAAGTAAATTATATTTTTTAAACTTTGCTTCTTGAAGGTGTTATAACCAACCGAGCAAACGAAACCATGTTTCTCTTATAATAAATTATAAAAAAGAATAAATATATATTATTTAGATTAATGAATTTAAAATATTTACATAATGTTTTGAATGTATTATATTATGGAAGCAATCAAAATTTAGATAGTTAAAATCTTAAAAAGTCCTCATATCACAACCTTATTGCTCTAAGAAGGCGCGAGTCTGAATAACGGTGGTGTACGTGAATGATTTGATATTGATTTTTTAAAATTATTTGTTCTCGATTTATTAATTTTTTTGTTATATTATAATTTAAGTTATTAAAAATATTTTTGGAAGTGTTTCATTTCCGACAAAAGAGGCAAGAAAAAAATTGAGTGCTATTAGAAATTTAGTTGGATAATAATTCATTGAGTTCGTAGTTATATTGGATACATAATTTATTTATTTTTAATTAAATTATATTATTTTAATTTATTTTGGAAGATATTAACATACTTTTTATGAATGTTTTAACCAAATGAAACAATGTTTCCCTTATAATAGTATAATATAGATAGATTAATTAGTTTATTATATTATAATTTAAATTACTAAAATTAGTTTTGGAAGTATTTAATTCCCTATAAAAAAGGTAAGAAAGAAGTTGAGTATTATTAGAAATTAAGTTGGATAATAATCAATAGAGTTTGTAGTTATGTTAGTTACATGATTTAATTTTTTAAGTAAATTAGATTTTCAAACTTTCCTTTTACGTATTTTCAACTAAGGTGTTAACAACCGACCAAAAACCATATCTCGCTTATAATAAATTATAAAAACCAATAAATATATATTATTTAGATTAATGAATTTAAAATATTTACATATTATTTTGAATGTATTATATTATGGAAGCATTCAAAATTTAGATAGTTGAAATCTTGAAAAGTCCTCATATCACAACCTTTGCTATAAGAAGGCCCGAGTTGAATAACGGTGGTGTACGTGGATGATTTTATATTGATTATTTTTAAAATTATTTGTTCTCGATTTATTAATTTTTTTGTTATATTACAACTTAAGTTATTAAAAATATTTTTGGAAGTGTATTAAGATGGATAATAATTCATAGAGGTCGTAGTTATATTAGATACATGATTTATCTATTTTTAATTAAATTATACTTTTTTAATTTATTTTGGAAGATATTAACATACTTTGTACGAATGTTTTAACCAAATGAAACAATGTTTCACTTATAATGAAACAATGTTTCACTTATAATAGTATAATATAGATAGATTAATTAATTTGTTATATTATAATTTAAATTACTAAAATTAGTTGTGGAAGTATTTGGTTCTCTATAAAAAAGGTAAGAAAGAAGTTGAGTATAATTAGAAATTAAGTTGGATAATAATCTATAGACTCTCTAGTTATGCTAGATACATGATTTAATTTTTTAAGTAAATTATATTTTTTAAACTTTGCTTTTGGAAGATGTTAACGTATTTTTAACTAAGGTGTTAACCGACCAAACTTCGCTTATAATAAATTATAAAAAAGAATAAATATATATTATTTATACTAATGAATTTAAAATATTTACATATTGTTTTGAATGAATTAAATTATGGAAGCATTCAAAATTTAGATAGTTAAAATCTTAAAAAGTCCTCATATCACAACCATTGCTATAAGAAGGCTCCAGTGTGAATAACACTGGTGTAAATGGATGATTTGATATTGATTATTTTTAAAATTATTTGTTCTCGATTTATTAATTTTTTTGTTATATTATAATTTAAGTTATTAAATATATTTTTGGAAGTGTTTCGTTACCGACAAAAGAGACAAGAAAAAAGTTGAGTGCGATTAGAAATTAAGTTGGATAACAATTCATAGTGTTCGTAGTTATATTAGATACATGTTTATTTATTTTTAATTAAAATATATTTTTTAATTTATTTTGGAAGTATTAACATACTTTTTAAGAATGTTTTAACCAAATAAAACAATGTTTCACTTATAATAGTATAATATAGATACATTAATTAGTTTGTTATATTATAATTTAAATTACAAAAATTAGTTTTGGAAGTATTTGGTTCCCTATAAAAAAGGTAAGAAAGAAGTTGAGTATAATTAGAAATTAAGTTGGATAATAATCTATAGAGTTTGTAGTTATGCTAGATACATGATTTAATTTTTTAAGTAAATTATATTTTTCAAACTTTGCTTTTGTAAGGTGTTAACGTATTTTCAACGAAGGTGTTAACCAACCAACCAAACGAAACCGTATTTGGCTAATAATAAATTATAAAAAATAATAAATATATATATTATTTAGATTAATAAATTTAAAATATTTACATATTGTTTTAAATGTATTATATTATGGAAGCATTCAAAATTTAGATAGTTCAAATCTTAAAAAGTCCTCATTTCACAACCTTTGCCATAAAAAGGCGCGACGGTGGTGTACCTAGATGATTTGATATTTATTATTTTTAAAATTATTTGTTCTCGATTTATTAATTTTTTTGATATATTACAATTTAAATTATTAAAAATATATTTGGAAGTGTATTAAGTTGGATAATAATTCATAGAGTTTGTAGTTATATTAGATACATGATTTATTTATTTTTAATTAAATTATATTTTTTTAATTAATTTTGGAAGATATTAACATACTTTTTACGAATATTTTAACCAAATGAAACAATATTTCGCTTATAATAGTATAATATAAATAGATTAATTAATTTATTATATTATAATTTAAATTACTAAAAATTGTTGTGGAAGTATTTGGTTCCCTGTAAAAAAGGTAAGAAAGAAGTTGAGTATAATTAAAAATTAAGTTGGATAATAATCTATAGAGTTTGTAGTTATGCTAGATACATGATTTAATTTTTTAAGTAAATTATATTTTTTAAACTTTGCTTTTGGAAGGTGTTAACGTATTTTCAACGAATGTGTTAACCAATCGAGCAAACGAAACCATGTTTCGCTTATAATAAATTATAAAAAAGAATAAATATATATTATTTAGATTAATGAATTTAAAATATTTACATAATGTTTTGAATGTATTATATTATCGAAGCAATCAAAATTAGATTGTTAAAATCTTAAAAAGTCCTCATATCACAACCTTATTGCTCTAAGAAGGCGCGAGTCTGAATAACGAATAACGGTGGTGTACGTGAATGATTTGATATTGATTTTTTAAAATTATTTGTTCTCGATTTATTAATTTTTTTGTTATATTATAATTTAAGTTATTAAAAATATTTTTGGAAGTGTTTCATTTCCGACAAAAGAGGCAAGAAAAAAATTGAGTGCTATTAGAAATTTAGTTGGATAATAATTCATTGAGTTCGTAGTTATATTGGATACATAATTTATTTATTTTTAATTAAATTATATTATTTTAATTTATTTTGGAAGATATTAACATACTTTTTATGAATGTTTTAACCAAATGAAATAATGTTTCGCTTATAATAGTATAATATAGATAGATTAATTAGTTTATTATATTATAATTTAAATTACTAAAATTAGTTTTGGAAGTATTTAATTCCCTATAAAAAAGGTAAGAAAGAAGTTGAGTATTATTAGAAATTAAGTTGGATAATAATCAATAGAGTTTGTAGTTATGTTAGTTACATGATTTAATTTTTTAAGTAAATTATATTTTCAAACTTTGCTTTTGGAAGGTGTTAACTATTTTCAACTAAGGTGTTAACAACCGACCAAACGAAACCATATCTCGCTTATAATAAATTATAAAAACCAATAAATATATATTATTTAGATTAATGAATTTAAAATATTTACATATTGTTTTGAATGTATTATATTATGGAAGCATTCAAAATTTAGATAATTGAAATCTTGAAAAGTACTCGTATCACAACCTTTGTTATAAGAAGGCGCGAGTTAAATAACGGTGGTGTACATGGATGATTTGATATTGATTATTTTTCAAATTATTTGTTCTCGGTTTATTAATTTTTTTGTTATATTACAATTTATGTTATTAAAAATATTTTTGGAAGTGTTTCGTTTTCGACAAAAGAGGCAAGAAAAAAATTGAGTGCAATTAGAAATTGATTGGATAATAATTCATAGAGTTCATATTTATATTAGATACATGATTTATTTATTTTTAATAAATTATATTTTTTAATTTATTTTGGAAGATATTAACTTACTTTTTATGAATGTTTTAACCAAATGAAACAATATTTCACTTATAATAGTATAATATGGATACATTAATTAGTTTGTTATATTATAATTTAAATTACTAAAATTAGTTTTAGAAGTATTTAATTCCCTATAAAAAAGGTAAGAAAGAAGTTGAGTATTATTAGAAATTAAGTTGGATAATAATCAATAGAGTTTGTAGTTATGTTAGTTACATGATTTAATTTTTTAAGTAAATTAGATTTTCAAACTTTCCTTTTGGAAGGTGTTAACGTATTTTCAACTAAGGTGTTAACAACCGACCAAACGAAACCATATCTCGCTTATAATAAATTATAAAAACTAATAAATATATATTATTTAGATTAATGAATTTAAAATATTTACATATTGTTTTGAATGTATTATATTATGGAAGCATTCAAAATTTAGATAGTTGAAATCTTGAAAAGTCCTCATATCACAACCTTTGCTATAAGAAGGCCCGAGTTGAATAACGGTGGTGTACGTGGATGATTTTATATTGATTATTTTTAAAATTATTTGTTCTCGATTTATTAATTTTTTTGTTATATTACAACTTAAGTTATTAAAAATATTTTTGGAAGTGTATTAAGTTGGATAATAATTAATAGAGGTCGTAGTAATATTAGATACATGATTTATCTATTTTTAATTAAATTATACTTTTTTAATTTATTTTGGAAGATATTAACATACTTTGTACGAATGTTTTAACCAAATGAAACAATGTTTCACTTATAATGAAACAATGTTTCACTTATAATAGTATAATATAGATAGATTAATTAATTTGTTATATTATAATTTAAATTACTAAAATTAGTTCTGGAAGTATTTGGTTCTCTATAAAAAAGGTAAGAAAGAAGTTGAGTATAATTAGAAATTAAGTTGGATAATAATCTATAGACTCTCTAGTTATGCTAGATACATGATTTAATTTTTTAAGTAAATTATATTTTTTAAACTTTGCTTTTGGAAGATGTTAACGTATTTTTAACTAAGGTGTTAACCAACCGAGCAAACGAAACCATGTTTCGCTTATAATAAATTATAAAAAAGAATAAATATATATTATTTAGATTAATGAATTTAAAATATTTACATAATGTTTTGAATGTATTATATTATCGAAGCAATCAAAATTAGATAGTTAAAATCTTAAAAAGTCCTCATATCACAACCTTATTGCTCTAAGAATGCGCGAGTCTGAATAACGAATAACGGTGGTGTACGTGAATGATTTGATATTGATTTTTTAAAATTATTTGTTCTCGATTTATTAATTTTTTTGTTATATTATAATTTAAGTTATTAAAAATATTTTTGGAAGTGTTTCATTTCCGACAAAAGAGGCAAGAAAAAAATTGAGTGCTATTAGAAATTTAGTTGGATAATAATTCATTGAGTTCGTAGTTATATTGGATACATAATTTATTTATTTTTAATTAAATTATATTATTTTAATTTATTTTGGAAGATATTAACATACTTTTTATGAATGTTTTAACCAAATGAAACAATGTTTCGCTTATAATAGTATAATATAGATAGATTAATTAGTTTATTATATTATAATTTAAATTACTAAAATTAGTTTTGGAAGTATTTAATTCCCTATAAAAAAGGTAAGAAAGAAGTTGAGTATTATTAGAAATTAAGTTGGATAATAATCAATAGAGTTTGTAGTTATGTTAGTTACATGATTTAATTTTTTAAGTAAATTATATTTTCAAACTTTGCTTTTGGAAGGTACTAAGGTGTTAACAACCGACCAAACGAAACCATATCTCGCTTATAATAAATTATAAAAACCAATAAATATATATTATTTAGATTAATGAATTTAAAATATTTACATATTGTTTTGAATGTATTATATTATGGAAGCATTCAAAATTTAGATAATTGAAATCTTGAAAAGTACTCGTATCACAACCTTTGTTATAAGAAGGCGCGAGTTAAATAACGGTGGTGTACATGGATGATTTGATATTGATTATTTTTAAAATTATTTGTTCTCGATTTATTAATTTTTTTGTTATATTACAATTTATGTTATTAAAAATATTTTTGGAAGTGTATTAAGTTGGATAATAATTCATAGAGGTCTTAGTTATATTAGATACATGATTTATTTATTTTTAATTAAATTATATTTTTTTAATTTATTTTGGATGATATTAACATACTTTTTACGAATGTTTTAACCAAATGAAACAATGTTTCACTTATAATGAAACAATGTTTCACTTATAATAGTATAATATTGATAGATTAATTAATTTGTTATATTATAATTTAAATTACTAAAATTAGTTCTGGAAGTATTTGGTTCTCTATAAAAGAGGTAAGAAAGAAGTTGAGTATAATTAGAAATTAAGTTGGATAATAATCAATAGACTCTCTAATTATGCTAGATACATGATTTAATTTTTTAAGTAAATTAAATTTTTTAAACTTTGCTTTTGGAAGATGTTAACATATTTTTAACTAAGTGTTAACCGACCAAACCAAATCATGTTTCGCTTATAATAAATTATAAAAAAGAATAAATATATATTATTTATTTTAATGAATTTAAAATATTTACATATTGTTTTGAATGTATTAAATTATGGAAGAATTCAAAATTTAAATAGTTAAAATCTTAAAAAGTCCTCATATCACAACCTTTGCTATAAGAAGGCTCCAGTGTGAATAACAGTGGTGTAAATGGATGATTTGATATTGATTTTTTTTTAAAATTATTTGTTCTCGATTTATTAATTTTTTTGTTATATTATAATTTAAGTTATTAAAAATATTTTTGGAAGTGTTTCGTTTCCGACAAAAGAGACAAGAAAAAAGTTGAGTGCGATTAGAAATTAAGTTGGATAATAATTCATAGAGTTCGTAGTTATATTAGATACATGCTTATTTATTTTTAATTAAAATATATTTTTTAATTTATTTTGGAAGATATTAACATACTTTTTACGAATGTTTTAACCAAATAAAACAATGTTTCAATTATAATAGTATGATATAGATACATTAATTAGTTTGTTATAATATAATTTAAATTACAAAAATTAGTTTTGGAAGTATTTGGTTCCTTATAAAAAAGGTAAGAAAGAAGTTGAGTATAATTAGAAATTAAGTTGGATAATAATCTATAGTTATGCTATATACATGATTTAATTTTTTAAGTAAATTATATTTTTCAAACTTTGCTTTTGGAAGGTGTTAACGTATTTTCAACTAAGGTGTTAACCAACCGACCAAACGAAACCACATATTTCGCTTATAATAAATTATAAAAAATAAAAAATATATATTATTTAGATTAATGAATTTAAAATATTTACATATTTTTTAAAATGTATTATATTATGGAAGCATTCAAAATTTAGATAGTTCAAATCTTAAAAAGTCCTCATTTCACAGCCTTTGCTGTAAGAACGCGCGAGTTGAATAACGGTGGTGTACCTGGATGATTTGATATTGATTATTTTTAAAATTATTTGTTCTCGATTTATTAATTTTTTTTGTTATATTAAAATTTAAATTATTAAAAATATATTTGGAAGTGTATTAAGTTGGATAATAATTCATAGAGTTTGTAGTTATATTAAATACATGATTTATTTATTTTTAATTAAATTATATTTTTTTAATTTATTTTGGAAGATATTAACATACTTTTTACGAATGTTTTAACCAAATGAAACAATGTTTCGCTTATAATAGTATAATATAGATAGATTAATTAATTTATTATATTATAATTTAAATTACTAAAAATTGTTTTAGAAGTATTTGGTTCCCTATAAAAAGGTAAGAAAGAAGTTGAGTATAATTAAAAATTAAGTTGGATAATAATCTATAGAGTTTGTAGTTATGCTAGATACATGATTTAATTTTTTAAGTAAATTATATTTTTTAAACTTTGCTTTTGGAAGGTGTTAACGTATTTTCAACGAATGTGTTAACCAATCGAGCAAACGAAACCATGTTTCGCTTATAATAAATTATAAAAAAGAATAAATATATATTATTTAGATTAATGAATTTAAAATATTTACATAATGTTTTGAATGTATTATATTATCGAAGCAATCAAAATTAGATTGTTAAAATCTTAAAAAGTCCTCATATCACAACCTTATTGCTCTAAGAAGGCGCGAGTCTGAATAACGAATAACGGTGGTGTACGTGAATGATTTGATATTGATTTTTTAAAATTATTTGTTCTCGATTTATTAATTTTTTTGTTATATTATAATTTAAGTTATTAAAAATATTTTTGGAAGTGTTTCATTTCCGACAAAAGAGGCAAGAAAAAAATTGAGTGCTATTAGAAATTTAGTTGGATAATAATTCATTGAGTTCGTAGTTATATTGGATACATAATTTATTTATTTTTAATTAAATTATATTATTTTAATTTATTTTGGAAGATATTAACATACTTTTTATGAATGTTTTAACCAAATGAAATAATGTTTCGCTTATAATAGTATAATATAGATAGATTAATTAGTTTATTATATTATAATTTAAATTACTAAAATTAGTTTTGGAAGTATTTAATTCCCTATAAAAAAGGTAAGAAAGAAGTTGAGTATTATTAGAAATTAAGTTGGATAATAATCAATAGAGTTTGTAGTTATGTTAGTTACATGATTTAATTTTTTAAGTAAATTATATTTTCAAACTTTGCTTTTGGAAGGTGTTAACTATTTTCAACTAAGGTGTTAACAACCGACCAAACGAAACCATATCTCGCTTATAATAAATTATAAAAACCAATAAATATATATTATTTAGATTAATGAATTTAAAATATTTACATATTGTTTTGAATGTATTATATTATGGAAGCATTCAAAATTTAGATAATTGAAATCTTGAAAAGTACTCGTATCACAACCTTTGTTATAAGAAGGCGCGAGTTAAATAACGGTGGTGTACATGGATGATTTGATATTGATTATTTTTCAAATTATTTGTTCTCGGTTTATTAATTTTTTTGTTATATTACAATTTATGTTATTAAAAATATTTTTGGAAGTGTTTCGTTTTCGACAAAAGAGGCAAGAAAAAAATTGAGTGCAATTAGAAATTGATTGGATAATAATTCATAGAGTTCATATTTATATTAGATACATGATTTATTTATTTTTAATAAATTATATTTTTTAATTTATTTTGGAAGATATTAACTTACTTTTTATGAATGTTTTAACCAAATGAAACAATATTTCACTTATAATAGTATAATATGGATACATTAATTAGTTTGTTATATTATAATTTAAATTACTAAAATTAGTTTTAGAAGTATTTAATTCCCTATAAAAAAGGTAAGAAAGAAGTTGAGTATTATTAGAAATTAAGTTGGATAATAATCAATAGAGTTTGTAGTTATGTTAGTTACATGATTTAATTTTTTAAGTAAATTAGATTTTCAAACTTTCCTTTTGGAAGGTGTTAACGTATTTTCAACTAAGGTGTTAACAACCGACCAAACGAAACCATATCTCGCTTATAATAAATTATAAAAACTAATAAATATATATTATTTAGATTAATGAATTTAAAATATTTACATATTGTTTTGAATGTATTATATTATGGAAGCATTCAAAATTTAGATAGTTGAAATCTTGAAAAGTCCTCATATCACAACCTTTGCTATAAGAAGGCCCGAGTTGAATAACGGTGGTGTACGTGGATGATTTTATATTGATTATTTTTAAAATTATTTGTTCTCGATTTATTAATTTTTTTGTTATATTACAACTTAAGTTATTAAAAATATTTTTGGAAGTGTATTAAGTTGGATAATAATTAATAGAGGTCGTAGTAATATTAGATACATGATTTATCTATTTTTAATTAAATTATACTTTTTTAATTTATTTTGGAAGATATTAACATACTTTGTACGAATATTTTAACCAAATGAAACAATGTTTCACTTATAATGAAACAATGTTTCACTTATAATAGTATAATATAGATAGATTAATTAATTTGTTATATTATAATTTAAATTACTAAAATTAGTTCTGGAAGTATTTGGTTCTCTATAAAAAAGGTAAGAAAGAAGTTGAGTATAATTAGAAATTAAGTTGGATAATAATCTATAGACTCTCTAGTTATGCTAGATACATGATTTAATTTTTTAAGTAAATTATATTTTTTAAACTTTGCTTTTGGAAGATGTTAACGTATTTTTAACTAAGGTGTTAACCGACCAAACTTCGCTTATAATAAATTATAAAAAAGAATAAATATATATTATTTATACTAATGAATTTAAAATATTTACATATTGTTTTGAATGAATTAAATTATGGAAGCATTCAAAATTTAGATAGTTAAAATCTTAAAAAGTCCACATATCACAACCTTTGCTATAAAAGGCTCCAGTGTGAATAACAGTGGTGTAAATGGATGATTTGATATTGATTGTTTTTAAAATTATTTGTTCTCGATTTATTAATTTTTTTGTTATATTATAATTTAAGTTATTAAATATATTTTTGGAAGTGTTTCGTTACCGACAAAAGAGACAAGAAAAAAGTTGAGTGCGATTAGAAATTAAGTTGGATAATAATTCATAGTGTTCGTAGTTATATTAGATACATGTTTATTTATTTTTAATTAAAATATATTTTTTAATTTATTTTGGAAGTATTAACATACTTTTTACGAATGTTTTAACCAAATAAAACAATGTTTCACTTATAATAGTATAATATAGATACATTAATTAGTTTGTTATATTATAATTTAAATTACAAAAATTAGTTTTGGAAGTATTTGGTTCCCTATAAAAAAGGTAAGAAAGAAGTTGAGTATAATTAGAAATTAAGTTGGATAGTAATCTATAGAGTTTGTAGTTATGCTAGATACATGATTTAATTTTTTAAGTAAATTATATTTTTCAAACTTTGCTTTTGGAAGGTGTTAACGTATTTTCAACGAAGGTGTTAACCAACCAACCAAACGAAACCGTATTTGGCTTATAATAAATTATAAAAAACAATAAATATATATATTATTTAGATTAATGAATTTAAAATGTTTACATATTGTTTTAAATGTATTATATTATGGAAGCATTCAAAATTTAGATAGTTCAAATCTTAAAAAGTCCTCATTTCACAACCTTTGCCATAAAAAGGCGCGACAGTGGTGTACCTGGATGATTTGATATTTATTATTTTTAAAATTATTTGTTCTCGATTTATTAATTTTTTTGTTATATTACAATTTAAATTATTAAAAATATATTTGGAAGTGTATTAAGTTGGATAATAATTCATAGAGTTTGTAGTTATATTAGATACATGATTTATTTATTTTTAATTAAATTATATTTTTTTAATTAATTTTGGAAGATATTAACATACTTTTTACGAATGTTTTAACCAAATGAAACAATGTTTCGCTTATAATAGTATAATATAAATAGATTAATTAATTTATTATATTATAATTTAAATTACTAAAAATTATTCTGGAAGTATTTGGTTCCCTGTAAAAAAGGTAAGAAAGAAGTTGAGTATAATTAAAAATTAAGTTGGATAATAATCTATAGAGTTTGTAGTTATGCTAGATACATGATTTAATTTTTTAAGTAAATTATATTTTTTAAACTTTGCTTTTGGAAGGTGTTAACGTATTTTCAACGAATGTGTTAACCAACCGAGCAAACGAAACCATGTTTCGCTTATAATAAATTATAAAAAAGAATAAATATATATTATTTAGATTAATGAATTTAAAATATTTACATAATGTTTTGAATGTATTATATTATCGAAGCAATCAAAATTAGATAGTTAAAATCTTAAAAAGTCCTCATATCACAACCTTATTGCTCTAAGAATGCGCGAGTCTGAATAACGAATAACGGTGGTGTACGTGAATGATTTGATATTGATTTTTTAAAATTATTTGTTCTCGATTTATTAATTTTTTTGTTATATTATAATTTAAGTTATTAAAAATATTTTTGGAAGTGTTTCATTTCCTACAAAAGAGGCAAGAAAAAAATTGAGTGCTATTAGAAATTTAGTTGGATAATAATTCATTGAGTTCGTAGTTATATTGGATACATAATTTATTTATTTTTAATTAAATTATATTATTTTAATTTATTTTGGAAGATATTAACATACTTTTTATGAATGTTTTAACCAAATGAAACAATGTTTCGCTTATAATAGTATAATATAGATAGATTAATTAGTTTATTATATTATAATTTAAATTACTAAAATTAGTTTTGGAAGTATTTAATTCCCTATAAAAAAGGTAAGAAAGAAGTTGAGTATTATTAGAAATTAAGTTGGATAATAATCAATAGAGTTTGTAGTTATGTTAGTTACATGATTTAATTTTTTAAGTAAATTATATTTTCAAACTTTGCTTTTGGAAGGTGTTAACTATTTTCAACTAAGGTGTTAACAACCGACCAAACGAAACCATATCTCGCTTATAATAAATTATAAAAACCAATAAATATATATTATTTAGATTAATGAATTTAAAATATTTACATATTGTTTTGAATGTATTATATTATGGAAGCATTCAAAATTTAGATAATTGAAATCTTGAAAAGTACTCGTATCACAACCTTTGTTATAAGAAGGCGCGAGTTAAATAACGGTGGTGTACATGGATGATTTGATATTGATTATTTTTAAAATTATTTGTTCTCGATTTATTAATTTTTTTGTTATATTACAATTTATGTTATTAAAAATATTTTTGGAAGTGTATTAAGTTGGATAATAATTCATAGAGGTCTTAGTTATATTAGATACATGATTTATTTATTTTTAATTAAATTATATTTTTTTAATTTATTTTGGATGATATTAACATACTTTTTACGAATGTTTTAACCAAATGAAACAATGTTTCACTTATAATGAAACAATGTTTCACTTATAATAGTATAATATTGATAGATTAATTAATTTGTTATATTATAATTTAAATTACTAAAATTAGTTCTGGAAGTATTTGGTTCTCTATAAAAGAGGTAAGAAAGAAGTTGAGTATAATTAGAAATTAAGTTGGATAATAATCAATAGACTCTCTAATTATGCTAGATACATGATTTAATTTTTTAAGTAAATTAAATTTTTTAAACTTTGCTTTTGGAAGATGTTAACATATTTTTAACTAAGTGTTAACCGACCAAACCAAATCATGTTTCGCTTATAATAAATTATAAAAAAGAATAAATATATATTATTTATTTTAATGAATTTAAAATATTTACATATTGTTTTGAATGTATTAAATTATGGAAGAATTCAAAATTTAAATAGTTAAAATCTTAAAAAGTCCTCATATCACAACCTTTGCTATAAGAAGGCTCCAGTGTGAATAACAGTGGTGTAAATGGATGATTTGATATTGATTTTTTTTTAAAATTATTTGTTCTCGATTTATTAATTTTTTTGTTATATTATAATTTAAGTTATTAAAAATATTTTTGGAAGTGTTTCGTTTCCGACAAAAGAGACAAGAAAAAAGTTGAGTGCGATTAGAAATTAAGTTGGATAATAATTCATAGAGTTCGTAGTTATATTAACATACTTTTTACGAATGTTTTAACCAAATAAAACAATGTTTCAATTATAATAGTATGATATAGATACATTAATTAGTTTGTTATAATATAATTTAAATTACAAAAATTAGTTTTGGAAGTATTTGGTTCCTTATAAAAAAGGTAAGAAAGAAGTTGAGTATAATTAGAAATTAAGTTGGATAATAATCTATAGTTATGCTATATACATGATTTAATTTTTTAAGTAAATTATATTTTTCAAACTTTGCTTTTGGAAGGTGTTAACGTATTTTCAACTAAGGTGTTAACCAACCGACCAAACGAAACCACATATTTCGCTTATAATAAATTATAAAAAATAAAAAATATATATTATTTAGATTAATGAATTTAAAATATTTACATATTTTTTAAAATGTATTATATTATGGAAGCATTCAAAATTTAGATAGTTCAAATCTTAAAAAGTCCTCATTTCACAGCCTTTGCTGTAAGAACGCGCGAGTTGAATAACGGTGGTGTACCTGGATGATTTGATATTGATTATTTTTAAAATTATTTGTTCTCGATTTATTAATTTTTTTTGTTATATTAAAATTTAAATTATTAAAAATATATTTGGAAGTGTATTAAGTTGGATAATAATTCATAGAGTTTGTAGTTAAATTAAATACATGATTTATTTATTTTTAATTAAATTATATTTTTTTAATTTATTTTGGAAGATATTAACATACTTTTTACGAATGTTTTAACCAAATGAAACAATGTTTCGCTTATAATAGTATAATATAGATAGATTAATTAATTTATTATATTATAATTTAAATTACTAAAAATTGTTTTAGAAGTATTTGGTTCCCTATAAAAAGGTAAGAAAGAAGTTGAGTATAATTAAAAATTAAGTTGGATAATAATCTATAGAGTTTGTAGTTATGCTAGATATATGATTTAATTTTTTAAGTAAATTATATTTTTTAAACTTTGCTTCTGGAAGGTGTTAACCAACCGAGCAAACGAAACCGTGTTTCGCTTATAATAAATTATAAAAATGAATAAATATATATTATTTAGATTAATGAATTTAAAATATTTACATAATGTTTTGAATGTATTGTATTATGGAAGCAATCAAAATTTAGATAGTTAAAATCTTAAAAAGTCCTCATATCACAACCTTTTTGCTGTAAGAAGGCGCGAGTCTGAATAACGGTGGTGTACGTGAATGATTTGATATTGATTTTTTAAAATTATTTGTTCTCGATTTATTAATTTTTTTATTATATAATAATTTAAGTTATTAAAAATATTTTTGGAAGTGTTTCATTTCCGACAAAAGAGGCAAGAAAAAAATTGAGTGCTATTAGAAATTTAGTTGGATAATAATTCATTGAGTTCGTAGTTATATTGGATACATAATTTATTAATTTTTAATTAAATTATATTATTTTAATTTATTTTGGAAGATATTAACATACTTTTTACGAATGTTTTAACCAAATGAAATAATGTTTCGCTTATAATAGTATAATATAGATAGATTAATTAGTTTATTATATTATAATTTAAATTACTAAAAATTGTTTTGGAAGTATTTGGTTCCCTATAAAAAAGGTAAGAAAGAAGTTGAGTATAATTAAAAATTAAGTTGGATAATAATCTATAGAGTTTGTAGTTATGCTAGATACATGATTTAATTTTTTAAGTAAATTATATTTTTTAAACTTTGCTTCTAGAAGGTGTTAACGTATTTTCAACGAAGGTGTTAACCAACCGAGCAAACGAAACCGTGTTTCGCTTATAATAAATTATAAAAAAGAATAAATATATATTATTTAAATTAATGAATTTAAAATATTTACATAATGTTTTGAATGTATTATATTCTGGAAGCAATCAAAATTTAGATAGTTAAAATCTTAAAAAGTCCTCATATCACAACTTTATTGCTCTAAGAAGGCGCGAGTCTGAATAACAGTGGTGTACGTGAATGATTTGATATTGATTTTTTAAAATTATTTATTCTCGATTTATTAATTTTTTTTGTTATATTATAATTTAAGTTATTAAAAATATTTTTGGAAGTGTTTCATTTCCGACAAAAGAGGCAAGAAAAAAATTGAGTGCTATGAGAAATTTAGTTGGATAATAATTCATTGAGTTCGTAGTTATATTGGATACATAATTTATTTATTTTTAATTAAATTATATTATTTTAATTTATTTTGGAAGATATTAACATAGTTTTTATGAATGTTTTAACCAAATGAAACAATGTTTCGCTTATAATAGTATAATATAGATAGATTAATTAGTTTATTATATTATAATTTAAATTACTAAAATTAGTTTTAGAAGTATTTAATTCCCTATAAAAAAGGTAAGAAAGAAGTTGAGTATTATTAGAAATTAAGTTGGATAATAATCAATAGAGTTTGTAGTTATGTTATTTATATGATTTAATTTTTTAAGTAAATTATATTTTTCAAACTTTGCTTTTGGAAGGTGTTAACGTATTTTTAACTAAGGTGTTAATAACCGACCAAACGAAACCATATCTCGCTTATAATAAATTATAAAAACCAATAAATATTTATTATTTAGATTAATGAATTTAAAATATTTACATATTGTTTTGAATGTATTATATTATGGAAGCATTCAAAAATTTAGATAGATGAAATCTTGAAAAGTCCTCATATCACAACCTTTGCTATAAGAAGGCGCCAGTTGAATAACGGTGGTGTACGTGGATGATTTGATATTGATTATTTTTAAAATTATTTGTTCTCGATTTATTAATTTTTTTTGTTATATTACAATTTAAATTATTAAAAATATATTTGGAAGTGTATTAAGTTGGATAATAATTCATAGAGTTTGTAGTTATATTAGATACATGATTTATTTATTTTTAATTAAATTATATTTTTTTAATTTATTTCGGAAGATATTAATATACTTTTTACGAATGTTTTAACCAAATGAAACAATGTTTCACTTATAATAGTATAATATAGATAGATTAATTAATTTGTTATATTATAATTTAAATTACTAAAATTAGTTCCGGAAGTATTTGGTTCTCTATAAAAAAGGTAAGAAAGAAGTTGAGTATAATTAGAATTTAAGTTGG
Source organism: Apium graveolens (assembly GCF_009905375.1). Classification (NCBI taxonomy): domain Eukaryota; kingdom Viridiplantae; phylum Streptophyta; class Magnoliopsida; order Apiales; family Apiaceae; genus Apium; species Apium graveolens. Next base: position 66,591 of record NW_027419221.1, read on the forward strand.
ATAATAATCTATAGAGTCTCTAGTTATGCTAGATACATGATTTAATTTTTTAAGTAAATTATATTTTTTAAATTTTGCTTTTGGAAGATGTTAACGTATTTTTAACTAAGGTTTAACTGACCAAACCAAATCATGTTTCACTTATAATAAATTATAAAAATGAATAAATATATATTATTTATATTAATGAATTTAAAATATTTACATATTGTTTTGAATGTATTATATTATGGAAGCATTCAAAATTTAGATAGTTAAAATCTTAAAAAGTCTTCATATCATAACCTTTGCTATAAGAAGGCTCCAGTGTGAATAACAGTGGTGTACGATATTGAATTTTTTTAAAATTATTTGTTCTCGATTTATTAATTTTTTTGTTATATTATAATTTAAGTTATTAAAAATATTTTTGGAAGTGTTTCGTTTCCGACAAAAGAGACAAGAAAAAAGTTGAGTGCGATTAGAAATTAAGTTGGATAATAATTCATAGAGTTCATAGTTATATTAGATATATGTTTATTTATTTTTATTTAAAATATATTTTTTTAATTTATTTTGAAAGATATTAACATACTTTTTACGAATGTTTTAACCAAATAAAACAATGTTTCACTTATAATAATATAATATAGATACATTAATTAGTTTGTTATATTATAATTTAAATTACAAAAATTAGTTTTGGAAGTATTTGGTTCACTATAAAAAAGGTAAGAAAGAAGTTGAGTATAATTAGAAATTATGTTGGATAATAATCTATAGAGTTTGTAGTTATGCTAGATACATGATTTAATTTTTAAGTAAATTATATTTTTGAAACTTTGCGTTTGGAAGGTGTTAACGTATTTTCAACGAAGCTGTTAGACCAAACGAAACCATATTTAGCTTATCATAAATTATAAAAAACAATAAATATATATTATTTAGATTAATGAATTTAAAATATTTACATATTATTTTGAATGTATTATATTATGGAAGCATTCAAAATTTAGATAGTTGAAATCTTGAAATGTCCTCATATCACAACCTTTGCTATAAGAAGGCGCGAGTTGAATAATGGTGGTGTACGTGGATGATTTGATATTGATTATTTTTAAAATTATTTGTTCTCGATTTATTAATTTTTTTGTTATATTACAATTTAAGTTATTAAAAATATTTTTGGAAGTGTATTAAGTTGGATAATAATTCATAGAGTTTGTAGTTATATTAGATACATGATTTATTTATTTTTAATTAAATTATATTTTTTTAATTTATTTCGGAAGATATTAATATACTTTTTACGAATGTTTTAACCAAATGAAACAATGTTTCACTTATAATAGTATAATATAGATAGATTAATTAATTGTTATATTATAATTTAAATTACTAAAATTAGTTCCGGAAGTATTTGGTTCTCTATAAAAAAGGTAAGAAAGAAGTTGAGTATAATTAGAATTTAAGTTGGATAATAATCTATAGAGTCTCTAGTTATGCTAGATACATGATTTAATTTTTTAAGTAAATTATATTTTTTAAATTTTGCTTTTGGAAGATGTTAATCGTATTTTTAACTATGGTTTAACCGACCAAACCAAATCATGTTTCGCTTATAATAAATTATAAAAATGAATAAATATATATTATTTATATTAATGAATTTAAAATATTTACATATTATTTTGAATGTATTATATTATGGAAGCATTCAAAATTTAGATAGTTAAAATCTTAAAAAGTCTTCATATCACAACCTTTGCTATAAGAAGACTCCAGTGTGAATAACAGTGGTGTACACAGATGATTTGATATTGAATTTTTTTAAAATTATTTGTTCTCGATTTATTAATTTTTTTGTTATATTATAATTTATGTTATTAAAAATATTTTTGGAAGTGTTTCGTTTCCGACAAAAGAGACAAGAAAAAAGTTGAGTGCGGTTAGAAATTAAGTTGGATAATAATTCATAGAGTTCGTAGTTATATTAGATATATGTTTATTTATTTTTATTTAAAATATATTTTTTTAATTTATTTTGGAAGATATTAACATACTTTTTACGAATGTTTTAACCAAATAAAACAATGTTTCACTTATAATAATATAATATAGATACATTAATTAGTTTGTTATATTATAATTTAAATTACAAAAATTAGTTTTGGAAGTATTTGGTTCCTATAAAAAAGGTAAGAAAAAAGTTGAGTATAATTAGAAATTAAGATGGATAATAATCTATAGAGTTTGTAGTTATGCTAGATACATGATTTAATTTTTTAAGTAAATTATGTTTTTCAAACTTTGCTTTTGGAAGGTGTTAACGTATTTTCAAAGAAGGTGTTAGCCAACCGACCAAAAGAAACCATATTTCGCTTATAATAAATTTTAAAAAACAATAAATATATATTATTTACATTAATGAATTTAAAATATTTACATATTGTTTTAAATGTATTATATTATGGAAGCATTCAAAATTTACATAGTTGAAATCTTAAAAAGTCCTCATTTCACAACCTTTGCTGTAAGAAGGCGCGAGTTGAATAACGGTGGTGTACGTGAATGATTTGATATTGATTTTTTAAAGTTATTTGTTCTCGATTTATTAATTTTTTTGTTATATTATAATTTAAGTTATTAAAAATATTTTTGGAAGTGTTTCGTTTCCGACAAAAGAGACAAGAAAAAAGTTGAGTGCGATTAGAAATTAAGTTGGATAATAATTCATAGAGTTCGTAGTTATATTAGATATATGTTTATTTATTTTTATTTAAAATATATTTTTTTAATTTATTTTGGAAGATATTAACATACTTTTTACGAATGTTTTAACCAAATAAAACAATGTTTCACTTATAATAATATAATATAGATACATTAATTAGTTTGTTATATTATAATTTAAATTACAAAAATTAGTTTTGGAAGTATTTGGTTCACTATAAAAAAGATAAGAAAGAAGTTGAGTATAATTAGAAATTAAGTTGGATAATAATCTATAGAGTTTGTAGTTATGCTAGATACATGATTTAATTTTTAAGTAAATTATATTTTTGAAACTTTTCTTTTGGAAGGTGTTAACGTATTTTCAACGAAGCTGTTAACCAACCGACCAAACGAAACCATATTTAGCTTATCATAAATTATAAAAAACAATAAATATATATTATTTAGATTAATGAATTTAAAACATTTATATATTGTTTTAAATGTATTATATTATCGAAGCATTCAAAATTTAGATAGTTCAAATCTTAAAAACTCCTCATTTCACAACCTTTTTGCTGTAAGAAGGCGCGAGTCTGAATAACGGTGGTGTACGTGAATGATTTAATATTGATTTTTTAAAATTATTTGTTCTCGATTTATTAATTTTTTTGTTATATTATAATTTAAGTTATTAAAAATATTTTTGGAAGTGTTTCATTTTCGACAAAAGAGGCAAGAAAAAAATTGAGTGCTATTAGAAATTTAGTTGGATAATAATTCATTGAGTTCGTAGTTATATTGGATACATAATTTATTTATTTTTAATTAAATTATATTAATTTAATTTATTTTGGAAGAAATTAACATACTTTTTATGAATGTTTTAACCAAATGAAACAATGTTTCGCTTATAATAGTATAATATAGATAGATTAATTAGTTTATTATATTATAATTTAAATTACTAAAATTAGTTTTGGAAGTATTCAATTCCCTATAAAAAAGGTAAGAAAGAAGTTGAGTATTATTAGAAATTAAGTTGGATAATAATCAATAGAGTTTGTAGTTATGTTAGTTAGATGATTTAATTTTTTAAGTAAATTATATTTTTCAAACTTTGCTTTTGGAAGGTGTTAACGTATTTTTAACTAAGGTGTTAACAACCGACCACACGAAACCATATCTCGCTTATAATAAATTATAAAAACCAATAAATATATATTATTTAGATTAATGAATTTAAAATATTTACATATTGTTTTGAATGTATTATATTATGGAAGCATTCAAAATTTAGATAGTTGAAATCTTGAAAAGTCCTCATATCACAACCTTTGCTATAAGAAGGCGCGAGTTGAATAACGGTGGTGTACGTGGATGATTTGATATTGATTACTTTTAAAATTATTTGTTCTCGACTTATTAATTTTTTTGTTATATTACAATTTAAGTTACTAAAAATATTTTTGGAAGTGTTTCCTTTTCGACAAAAGAGGCAAGAAAAAAATTGAGTGCGATTAGAAATTGATTGGATAATAATTCATAGAGTTCATAGTTATATTAGATACATGATTTATTTATTTTTAATAAATTATATTTTTTAATTTATTTTGGAAGATAATAACTTACTTTTTACGAATGTTTTAACCAAATGAAACAATATTTCGCTTATAATAATATAATATGGATACATTAATTAGTTTGTTATATTATAATTTAAATTACTAAAATTAGTTCTGGAAGTATTTGGTTCCCTATAAAAAAGGTTAGAAAGAAGTTGAGTATAATTAGAAATTAAGTTGGATAATAATCTATAGAGTTTGTAGTTATGTTACATGATTTAATTTTTTAAGTAAATTATATTTTTCAAACTTTGCTTTTGGAAGGTGTTAACGTATTTTCAACTAAGATGTTAACAACCGACCAAACGAAACTATATTTTGCTTATAATAAATTATAAAAAATAATAAATATATATTATTTAGATTAATGAATTTAAAATATTTACATATTGTTTTGAATGTATTATATTATGGAAGCATTCAAAATTTAGATAGTTGAAATCTTGAAATGTCCTCATATCACAACCTTTGCTATAAGAAGGCGCGAGTTGAATAACGGTGTTGTACGTGGTTGATTTGATATTGATTATTTTTAAAATTATTTGTTCTCGATTTATTAATTTTTTTGTTATATTACACTTTAAGTTATTAAAAATATTTTTGGAAGTGTATTAAGTTGGATAATAATTCATAGAGGTCGTAGTTATATTAGATACATGATTTATTTATTTTTAATAAATTATAGTTTTTTAATTTATTTTGGAAGATATTAACATACTTTTTACGAATGTTTTAACCAAATGAAACAATGTTTCACTTATAATAGTATAATATAAATAGATTAATAAATTTGTTATATTATAATTTAAATTACTAAAATTAGTTTTGGAAGTATTTGGTTCTCTATAAAAAAGGTAAGAAAGAAGTTGAGTATAATTAGAAATTAAGTTGGATAATAATCAATAGAGTCTCTAGTTATGCTAGATACATGATTTAATTTTTTAAGTAAATTATATTTTTTAAATTTTGCTTTTGGAAGATGTTAACTTATTTTTAACTAAGGTTTAACCGACCAAACCAAATCATGTTTCGCTTATAATAAATTATAAAAACGAATAAATATATATTATTTATATTAATGAATTTAAAATATTTACATATTATTTTGAATGTATTATATTATGGAAGCATTCAAAATTTAGATAGTTAAAATCTTAAAAAGTCATCATATCGCAACCTTTGCTATTAGAAGGCTCAGTGTGAATAATAGTGGTGTACATGGATGATTTGATATTGATTTTTTTTTAAATTATTTGTTCTCGATTTATTAATTTTTTTGTTATATTATAATTTAAGTTATTAAAAATATTTTTGGAAGTGTTTCGTTTCCGACAAAAGAGACAAGAAAAAAGTTGAGTGCGATTAGAAATTAAGTTGGATAATAATTCATAGAGTTCGTAGTTATATTAGATATATGTTTATTTATTTTTAATTAAAATATATTTTTTTAATTTATTTTGGAAGATATTAACATACTTTTTACGAATGTTTTAACCAAATAAAACAATGTTTCACTAATAATAATATAATATAGATACATTACTTAGTTTGTTATATTATAATTTAAATTACAAAAATTAGTTTTGGAAGTATTTGGTTCCCTATAAAAAAGGTAAGAAAGAAGTTGAGTATAATTAGAAATTAAGTTGGATAATAATCTATAGAGTTTGTAGTTATGCTAGATACATGATTTAATTTTTTAAGTAAATTATGTTTTTCAAACTTTGCTTTTGGAAGGTGTTAACGTATTCTCAAAGAAGGTGTTAACGAGACCAAAAGAAACCATATTTCGCTTATAATAAATTATAAAAAATAATAAATATATATTACTTAGATTAATGAATTTAAAATATTTACGTATTGTTTTAAATGTATTATATTATGGAAGCATTCAAAATTTACATAGTTGAAATCTTAAAAAGTCCTCATTTCACAACCTTTGCTGTAAGAAGGCGCGAGTTGAATAACGGTGGTGTATGTGAATGATTTGATATTGATTTTTTAAAGTTATTTGTTCTCGATTTATTAATTTTTTTGTTATATTATAATTTAAGTTATTAAAAATATTTTTGGAAGTGTTTCGTTTTCGACAAAAGAGGCAAGAAAAAAATTGAGTACGATTAGAAATTGATTGGATAATAATTCATAGAGTTCATAGTTATATTAGATACATGATTTATTTATTTTTAATAAATTATATTTTTTAATTTATTTTGGAAGATATTAACTTACTTTTTACGAATGTTTTAACCAAATGAAACAATATTTCACTTATAATAGTATAATATGGATACATTAATTAGTTTGTTATATTATAATTTAAATTACTAAAATTAGTTCTGGAAGTATTTGGTTCCCTATAAAAAAGGTAAGAAAGAAGTTGAGTATAATTAGAAATTAAGTTGGATAATAATCTATAGAGTTTGTAGTTATGTTAGTTACATGATTTTATTTTTTAAGTAAATTATATTTTTCAAACTTTGCTTTTGGAAGGTGTTAATGTATTTTCAACTAAGGTGTTAACAACAGACCAAACGAATCCATATTTTGCTTATAATAAATTATAAAAAATAAAAAATATATATTATTTAGATTAATGAATTTAAAATATTTACATATTGTTTTGAATGTATTATATTATGGAAGCATTCAAAATTTAGATAGTTGAAATCTTGAAATATCCTCATATCACAACCTTTGCTATAAGAAGGCGCGAGTTGAATAATGGTGGTGTACGTGGATGATTTGATATTGATTATTTTTAAAATTATTTGTTCTCGATTTATTAATTTTTTTGTTCTATTACAATTTAAGTTATTAAAAATATTTTTGGAAGTGTATTAAGTTGGATAATAATTCATAGAGGTCGTAGTTATATTATGAAATTACACCTAGAGGGGGAGTGAATAGGTGATTATGGCTAACTAGGATTACTTTTAAATTTTACCCGATAATAGCTTATTGAGATTTTATCAACTGAACTATAATCTGACAATGATAGTAAGCTGAGATGACTAAATGCAATGCAGAAAATAATGTGCAGGAAAGTAAATAGAACACACAAGAATTTTAGCCAGGTTCGACCCCTAAGCCCCTATGGTGTACGTCCTGGTCCCTTACCAACTTGGTAAGAAAATATATTATTGATCAATGAAGGTTACAACTACAAGATACAACAATATATCTCCCTTTATCCCAGCTGCTGATAATGGCTTGCTGAAACCCTGTTTAAGAACCTGCTCTCTAAGTACTATACTACCCCGTAGTACAAACTCCTCTAGCAAGTACCACTAAACCCTTGTTTCCCTAGCCAACTTATCCAGCAACTAATCAATACAATTTGAACAATACAAATCAGTGATAAAGTTTACAACTCAAACTATAAACTCTATCTAAGATAAAACACGTGGATATATTTAGAGCTCGAGAGTATTTTGAAATCAATAAAGATCAGGAGTTGTATGTGTTCTTGCTTGCAAATTCGTCCAACATAAAACTGCAAGAAAACCACTTATATAACCACACATTAACGTTTGAAAACAGCCTCAACAAATTACAACGGCTAGAATCCAATTCTACCGTGTAAGATCGTTGGGATGGTTTTTCCAACGTTCATGTGTACGTTAGATAGAAGAGAAACACAGAAGTCCAACGTTCAGAAAATATCTCTTCTATTTAGTAGAGGATAAAACGTTTTAATTAGAAGATAGGAGAAAGAGTTTGAAAGAGAAACAAACTCCTATTCTTTAGGAAATTAATTTGAATGATTAAAAACATTTTATAAATGAGCTCTCTATATATCATGCACGTTTATTATATTAGAGAAGTCCTTACAACTGATATATATGAAGATCCTATAAAATCTCCATGAAATTCGACTTCCTTGTTGAATCTGGACTGTGCATCTTGGCTTGCTGTTATTCTGACAATCGTGATCATAGCTTGCTGAAATAGATTACTGTCTTAGGATAGCTTGCTGTCATGATACTTAAACAGCAATGGCATTAAGCTGTTATATCCTGCAGACATTCTCAAATAACAACATGATGGCTTGCTGTGTTGTGATCATCAAAACTAAGGAGTTACAATCTCCCCCTTTTTGATGATTACACACATTTAGGAGAATTATAAAAACTCCCCCTAAATCTATGCATATCTCAAAAACTTATAACATGTTACTGCAATTAATATAAATAACATATATGCATATCCAAATAACCAACATAGCAGCATTGTATCATTACATCAATTCTTAAAAACTAAAAGACAATTAAGTCTTAAATAACAGCCAACATAAACCAAGTAGCATCATAAACTAAGTAGCAAACCACAGATTAAACATAAGCCAACAGATAGTCTTAATAATCAGGCATAAACATAAGCATAAGTCTCCATAAGTCTCAGATTAAATATAAGCCAATAGATAGTCTTAATAATCAGGCATAAACATAAGCATAAGTCTCCATAAGTCTCCTAAATTACTCCCCCTTAAAGCATCAAAAAGATCTAGGTTGAAGGCTGATCAGAAGTGTTGACAGCATCATCCTTTGGAGAAAAATAAGCATCTAGGTGATCTTCATTTTCCATATCTCCAGCAGCATTTACCAAATCATCTAGTCCAGTTTCCAAAACAACATTTGATTGAAAAGTCGAGGGTTTTGCAGCAGACATGAAGTTAAGCATAATATCTTTCAATCCCTTAATCTCAGTCTTCAGCTGATTCACTTGCTCTGTAGTAGCAGCCACATGTCCAAAAAGCAGAGTATTGTCATCTTGAATACCCTTAAGCAATTGCAACATCTCAGCAGGTGGAGTAAAGGCTGAGGGCTCAGCTACAGCAGGGGTTTCAGTAGGTAGAGTAGGAATGATCCTGACCAACTCACCATTTTTAATATGCAGGTTGGACATTGCTATAGTTTTAGCATCCAACACCTCCTTGACAGACAACTTATCAGCAGACTTAAGATCAATCTTAAACGAGTCAAAAATCTTGGATAATAACAACCCATAAGGCAAACCTATTTTCTTCTGATTCACAGCAGCTAACATATTCTTGAGAATCAAATGAGACAAGTCAAAAGCCCTACCGGCTAAAATCATGGCAACCACAGTAACATCCTGACAACTGAAAGTGGATTTGTTTCCACCTCTAGGACACACATTAGCACGACAAATTTTAAACAGAAAATGAGCCATTAGAGTGACTAAAGTAGTGGATGGAGGTTGGGGATTTTCTTCCATATTGCTATCAGACCCTAACAACAACTTAAATTGATCCATTATAGAAAAATCAGGTAACACAACATAACCCTTTCCAGTAAAAACCTCAATCTCAGTTGGATTCTCAAACTTAATTAATGAGCTAAGAAAAGGAGGGTTCAATCGAATGCGCTTATCACGAACTGTGGACACATAATTACCAAACTTATCCTCATGCAAATTAGCATAAAATTCACGAACTAAATCAGGGTAATAAACTTTCGGTAATTCAAGCACAAAATTATCCATACCAACAGTCTTAAACAAAGCTAAATCACCAGATTGTGGAAGAAGCTTACCGACAACTGGAATACCAGGAAGAATGGGACGAGAATCCAATGCATTCTCTGTGAACCTCTGTTCCAAATCCGGAGAGTCAAATGATAGAGTGATCTTGAGCTTCTTGGAATCAGGAGTTTGAGACACTTCATCGGCACTTTCATTTCCCAAATCAACTACAGTGTTATCTTGTTTAGAGACAGAACGATTGGCGAGAAGAACTGATTTCCTTGTTGTTCGAACCATGATGAGATCAAATTGCGATGATGTTGGAGAGAAGACGGTAAGTAGAAAAATAACTGAGCGGCGGTGAAATAAGAATTGAAACCCTAACCCGTGTTTTGATAGCCTTTTTAGGGGAGAATTTAGGATAAGATTTAAAAACAAATAATAATTATCCTAATTCTAACACTTATCAAAATAACATCTTAAATCTATCTAAAACACCACAATTAGCACTTTAATCATTTAACAATTAAATCAGCAAATCATGCAAATATTTAAACATAATTAAACAGAGAATGACATATCATTATTAACAAAAAAAATAACTTAATATAAAAAAATGTCATTTAAATAACCAATCATAGTAAGCTAATATGAAAAATGATAGTAAGCCAACATTACCAAATTTCCAAAGATAGCTTGCCATTATACACTGCACATGCCAAGTTCCCTTCGAATGGTTGAAAATCTTGCTTCGCCAAGGGGTTTTGTAAAGATATCTGCCAATTGATATTCAGTAGGTACAAAAACTAATTCAATCATACCTTTGGCAGCATTATCTCTCAAGAAATGATGACGAACATCAATATGCTTTGTTCTTGAGTGATTAACTGGATTCTTTGATATGTTGATGGTGCTAGTGTTGTCACAATAGATTGGGACTTTGCCACACTTGATTTCAAAATCTCGTAGAGTCTGAATCATCCACAAAATTTGAGAGCAACAGCTATCAGCTGCCAAATACTCACCTTCTGATGTGGATAATGCAACTGAAGTTTGTTTCTTACTTTGCCAAGATACGAGACTTTGTCCTAAATATGTACAAACACCACTTGTACTCTTTCTATCAGTTTGACAACCTGCATAGTCAGCATCACTATACCCCACAAGATCAAATGTGTTTGTAATAGGATAAAATAACCCAAGATTAATAGTCCCACTTAAATATCGAAATATTCTTTTAACTGCATTTAAGTGTGATTCCTTAGGTTTAGCTTGAAAATGAGCACATACACAAACACTATACATAATATCTGGCCGAGAAGCAGTAAGATATAAAAGACTACCAATCATACCTCTATACTTCTTGATATCAACATCTTTACCTTTTTCATCCGATGTCAGCTTGCTATTTTGATTCATTGGAGTAGATTTCGGCTTGACATTGTCAAAACCAAATCTGGTCAGCAAATTCTTGACATATTTTGATTGATGCACACAAATTCTATCTTTAGATTATTTAATTTGGAGCCCCAAGAAATAATTGAGCTCACCCATCATGCTCATGTCAAATTCACTGCTCATACACTTAGAAAACCACTCACACATAGAATCATTAGTGGATCCAAAGATTATATCATCTACATATATCTGGATAATCAAAATATCATTACCATTTTGCTTAGTAAATAAAGTAGGATCAATTTTACCTCGAATGAAGCCATTTTTGATCAAAAGCTTACTAAGCCTCTTGTACCAAGCCCTTGGTGCTTGCTTTAAGCCATATAATGCCTTCTTGAGCTTGTAAACATAGTCTGGATGTTGTTCATGTTCAAAACCAGGGGGTTGCTTAACATAAACTTCCTCTTCCAGAAATCCATTAAGAAAAGCACTTTTGACGTCCATTTGATGTAGCTTGATCTTCTTGTAGCATGCATAAGCAAGAAGCATCCTAATTGATTCCAATCTAGCTACTGGAGCATAAGTTTGATCAAAGTCAATGCCTTCTTGTTGGTTGTACCCTTGTGCTACGAGCCTTGCTTTATTTCGAGTAACAGTACCAAATTCATCCACTTTATTTTTGAAAATCCATTTTGTACCAATGATTGAAGCACCCTTTGGTGGCTTGACCAGTTCCCAAACATCACATCATTCGAATTGATTGAGTTCTTCTTGCATAGCCGTGATCCAATTTTCATCTTCAAGTGCTTCTTTGACATTCTTGGGTTCCTCTTGAACTAAAAATGCAGCATAAGCACAAAAATTTGCAGTGCCTTTTCTTATCTTGAGACCATCAGAAATATCACCAATAACCTGTTCTGGAGGGTGATTCTTCACTGTCCGTGTAGCTTTTGGCAATGAATGCTTTGCAATATCTTCATATGAAGTCTTCCTTAACTTAGATGGAGGAGCTAAGTCTTCACCATCATAGATTGGCATTTTATCCTTTGCTCTATTTCCTCTAGGACCATCAAGAGTCATCTTTGCCATCTTTATAATTACATCATCAACTGGAGTAGAAGGTTCTGCTTGCTGATTTCCTGAGGCAGTTTCAATTTTAGCTTGCTGTTTTCCAGAATCAGTCTCTGTTTTAGCTTGCTGTTTTGGAGTAGCCTTTTCTGTTTCAGCTTGATGTTGTCCAGCTTCACCTGCATCATCTTCCTCGTCTCTTGGAAGATCATTGTTAGGTTCTTGAAAAGTAACATCTATAGATTCCTCAACAATATGCTTAGACAAATTATAAACTCTATAGGTTTTACTATTTATAGAATAACCAAGAAAAATAGCTTCATAAGATTTAGCATCAAATTTACCATCATTACCAATTGTCTTGAGCACAAAACACTTTGAGCCAAAGATTCTGAAGTAACTGATGTTGGGCCTCTTTTTCTTGAGCAATTCATATGGAGTCTTGTCCAAAATAGGTCTTATCAATACTCTATTCAGAACATAGCATGCTGTGTTGACTGCTTCTGCCCAAAAACGTCTAGGTAACTTGCTTTCTTGCAACAAAGTCCTTGCTGTCTCTTGCAGTGACCTATTCTTGCGTTCCACCACACCATTTTGTTGTGGAGTCCTTGGAGCCGAGAATTCATGTGATATTCCTCTTTCTTCACAATAAGTAACAAAGTCTTTTTGGAATTCACCACCTCGATCACTCCTTATTCCTACAAGCTTTGTATTGAGCTTATTCTCAAGTAATTTAATTAGTTTCTCAAACTCATTAAAAGCAGCATCTTTAGTTCTAAGAAACAATACCCATGTAAAATGAGAATAATCATCAATAATTACAAAACCATATTGCTTACCTCCTATACTTTTATAAGCTTCTGGACCAAATAAGTCTAAATGTAAAAGTTCTAAGGGTTTAGAAGTAGATACCATTTTCTTTGCTTTGTGAGTACTTCTAATTTGCTTGCCTAATTGGCATGCCGAACACACCTCAGTCTTGACATACTTGATTTTGGGTAAACCTCTGACTAGCTTCTTCTTTGAAAGCTTGTTAAGTAAGTCCATGTGAGCATGACCCAATTTTTTATGCCAAACATAAGGATCATTGTCTATTGCAGCAAGAGAGCAAGCTGTTTTCTGCAACTCAAAGTCCAAAATATATATATTTCCTTCCCTTCTAGCAACTAGGGGGACTTTGTTAGTACCAATAGTAATAATACACTTATCAATACCAAAGTTAACAGTATGACCATCATCATATAACTGACTTATGCTAAGCAGATTATATTTAAGGCCTTTAACATATTGAACTTTATCAATTGAAATGTGTTTATTACCTATTTTACCTTTTCCAAGAATTTGAAGAGTTTTGCTATCACCAATAGTCACTCTTCCACCCTTTTTCATCTGAAGACTCAAGAATTGTGCTTTGTCTCCACTCATATGTCTAGTACATCTGCTATCTAAAATCCATTGAGTTGATTTGACTCGAGCGGCAAGACACATCTACAAAATAAATAAAACAACTCAACCTTTTGGTACCCAAAGTTTGTTGGGTCCGACATGGTTAGCAGATAAAATATATAAAACATGTAAATCAGATTTCTTTATCCATTTTTGGATAAATCTAAGTGATTTAACTCTGCCAGCCTGATGATGGTAAGCTGTCTTTATTCTGCCATTCTGATCATAGTAAGCTATTTTCTGTTTGTTTCCTCCATGGTATGATTTTTGTCCATTCTGAACTTTGCAATATTTTTCAAGATGCCCTTTCTTTCCACATCTGTTGCATATCTTCCAAGGCATAGCATAATCATAGGGTATGCCATGTTTTCCTTCATATCTTAGAGCTTTGTCCTTCTTGTTTGCATTCATTCCAATTCCTTCTCTGACCAATGGAATATTTGTGTTGTTCATCATAGATTTGAGACTTTCTTCTCCTTGAACAAACGATCCCATGCCCTTTTTCAGATCCTCAACTTTCTTTGTGAGCAGATCAATCTTTTCAGCTTGCTGACTTATGATTTCAGCTTGCTGAGATGGTTCTTCTGCTTGATTTGAAGGTGTTGCATCTATTGATTCTCTGAGTTTGAACAACTCCAAACATTCATCCCTTGCTTCAATCTCCTTCTTTAACTCTGTGATCTCCATTAATTGAGTCTTGTTTCTTTTGAGGAGAATTTTATTGAAGTTTTCCACATGACTAACTTTAGCTTGAAGATCCTTGATTTCAGCCTCTTTGTCAGCTTGTGTAGGTACCTTCTTGTCAATCCAAGTATCTACTTTGCTCATCAAATCTTGAGCCATAGTCTTGAGATAATTATTCTTCTCTTTTAGCTTGCTATTTTCAGCTTTAAGAGAATAATATTCACCCATAGATACATTCTTACATTCCTGCATGGTTAGTGGTTCCAAAACAATATTTTGAGAAGATAAATTATATTTACAAGAGTTTACCTCACTCTGATCTTCTTCTGAATCACTTTCTAGGTATCCACTTTATGAATTTCCTCGAATAGAATCATCATCAAGTCCAACTAGGGCAAGATTGACCATGTCTCCACTTGAATCATCACTGGAAACCGAGTCATCATCACTCCAAGTCATTAGAGCTTTAGCTTTCTTCTTATCCTTGAAGACAGTTTGCTGTTTTGACTTCAATTTGTAGCAGTCCCGCTTATAATGGCCTGACTATCCACATTCAAAGCATGTCTGATCTTTAGAATCCTTGTTGGGCTTCTTGTTGTTGGAAAATCTGCCTTTATCTCTTTTCAGCTTGTTCTTCTTCTCGATCATCTTTCTGATCTTCCTGGATATTAAAGCTAGTTCTTCGTCTGACTCATCTTTAGATTCCAGTAAGCTATCATTAGTGTGAAGAGCTAATTGCTTCATTTGAGCAACTGGAGCTTGCATAGAACTTGATTGGCTTTCCTTGATTTTGCTTTCAAATTGTTCCAATTCTGCAAAAACAGCCAATTGATCCATAGTATCTATAGTTGGAGAGGATTCTAGAGCTGTTACCTTTGGTTCATAGATAAATGGCACAGCACTAAGTATCTTCATGTTGATTTCCTCTTGTGGGATATGTTTGCCAAGCTGCTTTAAGGAATTCAGATTTATCTGGAATCTACCTTGACTTTCTCGAATAGTTTCTCCGTCTTGAAGCTTGAAATTTCCAAA
Organism: Apium graveolens; assembly: GCF_009905375.1. Lineage (NCBI taxonomy): Eukaryota > Viridiplantae > Streptophyta > Magnoliopsida > Apiales > Apiaceae > Apium > Apium graveolens. The sequence goes on from NW_027419221.1 coordinate 82,025, forward strand.
CTCATTCATTAGTTTACTCAATTTCACCTTTCTTAAACTCTTGGATCCTTCGTGATACAATTCCAGAGTATCCCATATCTCTTTAGCTGATTTGCATGAAGAGACTTTATCACATTCACTAGGACATAACCCATTCATGAGAGAATTCCTACCCTTTCCATTGAAGCTGTATTTGATTAGTTCAGCCTCTGTGAGATCATCAACGTCTTTCACTTTGCCTTCTTTGTCCTTGAACTCAAAAGGACCCTTCTGAACAACTCTCAAAGCTAGTGGCTCCCTGGATAGATACACTTCCATGCGACCTTTCCACCAGTTATAGTTTTCTGTACCAAGCAAGAGAGGTGCTCGGTAATCTGAGGTTCCTTCGGGATATTTGTTAGCCATTTTGATCGAATACTATTCCTGTTACAGAAAGATTAGTATACCAAAGCCCTGATACCAACTGAAATTACACCTAGAGGGGGGGTGAATAGGTGATTATGGCTAACTAGGATTACTTTTAAATTTTACCCGATAATAGCTTACTGAGATTTTATCAACTGAACTATAATCTGACAATGATAGTAAGCTGAGATGACTAAATGCAATGCAGAAAATAATGTGCAGGAAAGTAAATAGAACACACAAGAATTTTAGCCAGGTTCGACCCCTAAGCCCCTATGGTCTACGTCCTGGTCCCTTACCAACTTGGTAAGAGAATATATTATTGATCAATGAAGGTTACAACTACAAGATACAACAATATATCTCCCTTTATCCCAGCTGCTGATAATGGCTTGCTGAAACCCTGTTTAAGAACCTGCTCTCTAAGTACTATACTACCCCGTAGTACAAACTCCTCTAGCAAGTACCACTAAACCCTTGGTTCCCTAGCCAACTTATCCAGCAACTAATCAATACAATTTGAACAATACAAATCAGTGATAAAGTTTACAACTCAAACTATAAACTCTCTCTAAGATAAAACACGTGGATATATTTAGAGCTCAAGAGTATTTTGAAATCAATAAAGATCAGGAGTTGTATGTGTTCTTGCTTGCAAATTCGTCCAACATAAAACTGCAAGAAAACCACTTATATAACCACACATTAACGTTTGAAAACAGCCTCAACAAATTACAACGGCTAGAATCCAATTCTACCGTGTAAGATCGTTGGGATGGTTTTTCCAACGTTCATGTGTACGTTAGATAGAAGAGAAACAAAGAAGTCCAACGTTCAGAAAATATCTCTTCTATTTAGTAGAGGATAAAACGTTTTAATTAGAAGATAGGAGAAAGAGTTTGAAAGAGAAACAATCTCCTATTCTTTAGGAAATCAATTTGAATGATTAAAAACATTTTATAAATGAGCTCTCTATATATCATGCACGTTTATTATATTAGAGAAGTCCTTACAACTGATATATATGAAGATCCTATAAAATCTCCATGAAATTCGACTTCCTTGTTGAATCTGGACTGTGCATCTTGGCTTGCTGTTATTCTGACAATCGTGATCATAGCTTGATGAAATAGATTACTGTCTTATGATAGCTTGCTGTCATGATACTTAAACAACAATGGCATTAAGCTGTTATATCCTGCAGACATTCTCAAATAACAACATGATGGCTTGCTGTGTTGTGATCATCAAAACTAAGGAGTTACATATTAGATACATGATTTATTTATTTTTAATTAAATTATATTTTTTTAATTTATTTTGAAAGATGTTAACATACTTTTTACGAATGTTTTAACCAAATGAAGCAATGTTTCACTTATAATAGTATAATATAGATAGATTAATTAATTTGTTATATTATAATTTAAATTACTAAAATTAGTTCTGGAAGTATTTGGTTCTCTATAAAAAAGGTAAGAAAGAAGTTGAGTATAATTAGAAATTAAGTTGGATAATAATCTATAGAGTCTCTAGTTATGCTAGATACATGATTTAATTTTTTAAGTAAATTATATTTTTTAAATTTTGCTTTTGGAAGATGTTAACGTATTTTTAACTAAGGTGTTAACCGACCAAACCAAATCATGTTTCGCTTATAATAAATTATAAAAAAGAATAAATATATATTATTTATATTAATGAATTTAAAATATTTACATATTGTTTTGAATGTATTATATTATGGAAGCATTCAAAATTTAGATAGTTAAAATCTTAAAAAGTCTTCATATCACAACCTTTGCTATAAGAAGGCTCCAGTGTGAATAACAGTGGTGTACATGGATGATTTGATATTGATTTTTTTAAAAATTATTTGTTCTCGATTTATTAATTTTTTTGTTATATTATAATTGAAGTTATTAAAAATATTTTTGGAAGTGTTTCGTTTCCGACAAAAGAGACAAGAAAAAAGTTGAGTGCGATTAGAAATTAAGTTGCATAATAATTCATAGAGTTCGTAGTTATATTAGATATATGTTTATCTATTTTTAATTAAAATATATTTTTTAATTTATTTTGGAAGATATTAACATACTTTTTACGAATGTTTTAACCAAATAAAACAATGTTTCACTTATAATAATATAATATAGATACATTAATTAGTTTGTTATATCATAATTTAAATTACAAAAATTAGTTTTGGAAGTATTTGGTTCCCTATAAAAAAGGTAAGAAAAAAGTTGAGTATAATTAGAAATTAAGTTGGACAATAATCTATTGAGTTTGTAGTTATGCTAGATACATGATTTAATTTTTTAAGTAAATTATATTTTTCAAACTTTGCTTTTGGAAGGTATTAACGTATTTTCAACGAAGGTGTTAACCAACCGACCAAATGAAACCATATTTCGCTTATAATATATTATAAAAAACAATAAATATATATTATTTAGATTAATGAATTTAAAATATTTACATATTGTTTTGAATGTATTATATTATGGAAGCATTCAAAATTTAGATAATTGAAATCTTGAAATGTCCTCATATCACAACCTTTGCTATAAGAAGGTGCGAGTTGAATAACGGTGGTGTACGTGGATGATTTGATATTGATTATTTTTAAAATTATTTGTTCTCGATTTATTAATTTTTTTGTTATATTACAATTTAAGTTATTAAAAATATTTTTGGAAGTGTATTAATTTGGATAATAATTCATAGAGGTTGTAGTTATATTAGATACATGATTTATTTATTTTTAATTAAATTATATTTTTTTAATTTATTTTGGAATATATTAACATACTTTTTATGAATGTTGTAACCAAATGAAACAATGTGTCACTTATAATAGTATAATATAGATAGATTAATTAATTTGTTATATTATAATTTAAATTACTAAAATTAGTTATGGAAGTATTTGGTTCTCTATAAAAAAGGTAAGAAAGAAGTTGAGTATAATTAGAAATTAAGTTGGATAATAATCTATAGAGTCTGTAGTTATGCTAGATACATGATTTAATTTTTTAAGTAAATAGTATTTTTTAAATTTTGCTTTTGAAAGATGTTAACGTATTTTTAACTAAGGTGTTAACCGACCAAACCAAATCATGTTTCGCTTATAATAAATTATAAAAAAGAATAAATATATATTATTTATATTAATGAATTTAAAATATTTACATATTGTTTTGAATGAATTATATTACGGAAGCATTCAAAATTTAGATAGTTAAAATCTTAAAAAGTCCTCTTATCACAACCTTTGCTATAAAAAGGCTCTAGTGTTAGTGGTGTACATGGATGATTTGATATTGATTTTTTTTAAAATTATTTGTTCTCGATTTATTAATTTTTTTGTTATATTATAATTTAAGTTATTAAAAAAAAATTTGGAAGTGTTTCATTTCCGACAAAAGAGACAAGAAAAAAGTTGAGTGCGATTAGAAATTAAGTTGGATAATAATTCATAGAGTTCGTAGTTATATTAGATATATGTTTATTTATTTTTAATTAAAATATATTTTTTTAATTTATTTTGGAAGATATTAACATACTTTTTACGAATGTTTTAACCAAATAAAACAATGTTTCACTTATAATAATATAATATAGATACATTAATTAGTTTGTTATATTATAATTTAAATTAGAAAAATTAGTTTTGGAAGTATTTGGTTCCCTATAAAAAAGGTAAGAAAGAAGTTGAGTATAATTAGAAATTAAGTTGAATAATAATCTATAGAGTTTGTAGTTATGCTAGATACATGATTTAATTTTTTAAGTAAATTATATTTTTCAAACTTTGCTTTTGGAAGGTGTTAACGTATTTTCAAAGAAGGTGTTAACCAACCGACCAAACGAAACCATATTTCGCTTATAATAAATTATAAAAAACAATAAATATATATTATTTAGATTAATGAATTTAAAATATTTACATATTGTTTTAAATGTTTTATATTATGGAAGCATTCAAAATTTAGATAGTTGAAATCTTAAAAAGTCCTCATTTCACAACCTTTGCTATAAGAAGGCGCGAGTTGAATAAGGGTGGTGTACCCGGATGATTTATTAATTTTTTTGTTATATTACAATTTAAATTATTAAAAATATATTTGGAAGTGTATTAAGTTGAATAATAATTCATAGAGTTTGTAGTTATATTAGATACATGATTTATTTATTTTTAATTAAATTATATTTTTTTAATTTATTTTGGAACATATTAACATACTTTTTACGAATGTTTTAACCAAATGAAACAATGTTTCGCTTATAATAGTATAATATAGATAGATTAATTAGTTTATTATATTATAATTTAAATTACTAAAATTAGTTTTGGAAGTATTTAATTCCCTATAAAAAAGGTAAGAAAGAAGTTGAGTATTATTAGAAATTAAGTTGGATAATAATCAATAGAGTTTGTAGTTATGTTAGTTACATGATTTAATTTTTTAAGTAAATTATATTTTTCAAACTTTGCTTTTGGAAGGTGTTAACGTATTTTCAACTAAGGTGTTAACAACCGACCAAACGAAACCATATCTCGCTTATAATAAATTATAAAAACCAATAAATATATATTATTTAGATTAATGAATTTAAAATATTTACATATTGTTTTGAATGTATTATATTATGGAAGCATTCAAAATTTAGATAGTTGAAATCTTGAAAAGTCCTCATATCACAACCTTTGTTATAAGAAGGCGCGAGTTGAATAACGGTGGTGTACGTGGATGATTTGATATTAATTATTTTTAAAATTATTTCTTCTCGATTTATTAATTTTTTTGTTATATTACAATTTATGTTATTAAAAATATTTTTGGAAGTGTTTCGTTTTCGACGAAAGAGGCAAGAAAAAAATTGAGTGCGATTAGAAATTGATTGGATAATAATTCATAGAGTTCATAGTTATATTAGATACATGATTTATTTATTTTTAAAAAATTATATTTTTTAATTTATTTTGGAAGATATTAACTTACTTTTTACGAATGTTTTAACAAAATGAAACAATATTTCACTTATAATAGTATAATATGGATACATTAATTAGTTTGTTATATTATAATTTAAATTACTAAAATTAGTTCTGAAAGTATTTGGGTCCCTATAAAAAAGGTAAGAAAGAAGTTGAGTATAATTAGAAATTAAGTTGGATAATAATCTATAGAGTTTGTAGTTATGGTAGTTACATGATTTAATTTTTTAAGTAAATTATATTTTTCAAACTTTGCTTTTGGAAGGTGTTATTGTATTTTCAACTAAGGTGTTAACAACCGACCAAACGAAACCATATTTTGCTTATAATAAATTATAAAAAATAATAAATATATATTATTTAGATTAATGAATTTAAAATATTTACATATTGTTTTGAATGTATTATATTATGGAAGCATTCAAAATTTAGATAGTTGAAATCTTGAAATGTCCTCATATCACAACCTTTGCTATAAGAAGACGCGAGTTGAATAACGGTGGTGTACGTGGATGATTTGATATTGATTATTTTTAAAATTATTTGTTCTCGATTTATTAATTTTTTTTGTTATATTACAATTTAAGTTATTGAAAATATTTTTGGAAGTGTATTAAGTTGGATAATAATTCATAGAGGTTGTAGTTATATTAGATACATGATTTATTTATTTTTAATTAAATTATATTTTTTTAATTTATTTTAGAAGATATTAACATACTTTTTAAGAATGTTGTAACCAAATGAAACAATGTTTCACTTATAATAGTATAATATAGATAGATTAATTAATTTGTTATATTATAATTTAAATTACTAAAATTAGTTCTGGAAGTATTTGGTTCTCTATAAAAAAGGTAAGAAAGAAGTTGAGTATAATTGAAAATTAAGTTGGATAATAATCTATAGAGTCTGTAGTTATGCTAGATACATGATTTAATTTTTTAAGTAAATTATATTTTTTAAATTTTGCTTTTGGAAGATGTTAACGTATTTTTAACTAAGGTGTTAACCGACCAAACCAAATCATGTTTCGCTTATAATAAATTATAAAAAAGAATAAATATATATTATTTATATTAATGAATTTAAAATATTTACATATTGTTTTGAATGTATTATATTACGGAAGCATTGAAAATTTAGATAGTTAAAATCTTAAAAAGTCCTCATATCACAACCTTTGCTATAAGAAGGCTCCACTGTGAATAACAGTGATGTACATGGATGATTTGATATTGATTTTTTTTAAAATTATTTGTTCTCGATTTATTAATTTTTTTGTTATATTATAATTTAAGTTATTAAAAAAATTTTGGAAGTGTTTCGTTTCCGACAAAAGAGAAAGAAAAAAGTTGAGTGCGATTAGAAATTAAGTTGGATAATAATTCATAGAGTTTGTAGTTATATTAGATACATGATTTATTTATTTTTAATTAAATTATATTTTTTTAATTTATTTTGGAACATATTAACATACTTTTTACGAATGTTTTAACCAAATGAAACAATGTTTCGCTTATAATAGTATAATATAGATACATTAATTAGTTTGTTATATTATAATTTAAATTACAAAAATTAGTTTTGGAAGTATTTGGTTTCCTATAAAAAAGGTAAGAAAGAAGTTGAGTATAATTAGAAATTAAGTTGAATAATAATCTATAGAGTTTGTAGTTATGCTAGATACATGATTTAATTTTTTAAGTAAATTATATTTTTCAAACTTTGCTTGTGGAAGGTGTTAACGTATTTTCAACGACGGTGTTAACCAACCGACCAAACGAAACCATATTTCGCTTATAATAAATTATAAAAAACAATAAATATATATTATTTTGATTAATGAATTTAAAATATTTACATATTGTTTTAAATGTATTATATTATGGAAGCATTCAAAATTTAGATAGTTGAAATCTTAAAAAGTCCTCATTTCACAACCTTTGTTGTAAGAAGGCGCGAGTTGAATAACGGTGGTGTACGTGGATGATTTGATATTGATTATTTTTAAAATTATTTGTTCTCGATTTATTAATTTTTTTGTTATATTACAATTTAAGTTATTAAAAAAAATTTTGGAAGTGTTTCGTTTCCAACAAAAGAGACAAGAAAAAAGTTGAGTGCGATTAGAAATTAAGTTGGATAATAATTCATAGAGTTCGTAGTTATATTAGATATATGTTTATTTATTTTTAATTAAAATATATTTTTTTAATTTATTTTGGAAGATATTAACATACTTTTTACGAATATTTAAACCAAATAAAACAGTGTTTCACTTATAATAATATAATATAGATACATTAATTAGTTTGTTATATTATAATTTAAATTACAAAAATTAGTTTTGGAAGTATTTGGTTCCCTATAAAAAAGGTAAGAAAGAAGTTGAGTATAATTAGAAATTAAGTTGGATAATAATCTATAGAGTTTGTAGTTATGCTAGATACATGATTTAATTTTTTAAGTAAATTATATTTTTCAAACTTTGCTTTTGGAAGGTGTTAACGTATTTTCAACGAAGGTGTTAACCAACCGACCAAAACCATATTTCGCTTATAATAAATTATAAAAAACAATAAATATATATTATTTTGATTAATGAATTTAAAATATTTACATATTGTTTTAAATGTATTATATTATGGAAGCATTCAAAATTTAGATAGTTGAAATCTTAAAAAGTCCTCATTTCACAACCTTTGGTGCAAGAAGGCGCTAGTTGAATAAGGGTGGTGTACCTGGATGATTTGATATTGATTATTTTTAAAATTATTTGTTCTCGATTTATTAATTTTTTTTGTTATATTACAATTTAAATTATTAAAAATATATTTGGAAGTGTATTAAGTTGGATAATAATTCATAGAGTTTGTAGTTATATTAGATACATGATTTATTTATTTTTAATTAAATTATATTTTTTTAATTTATTTTGGAACATATTAACATACTTTTTACGAATGTTTTAACCAAATGAAACAATGTTTCGCTTATAATAGTATAATATAGATAGATTAATTAATTTATTATATTATAATTTAAATTACTAAAAATTGTTCTGGAAGTATTTGGTTCCCTATAAAAAAGGTAAGAAAAAAGATGAGTATAATTAGAAATTAAGTTGGATAATAATCTATAGAGTTTGTAGTTATGCTAGATACATGATTTAATTTTTTAAGTAAATTATATTTTTTAAGCTTTGCTTCTCGAAGGTGTTAACGTATTTTCAACGAAGGTGTTAATCAACCGAGCAAATGAAACCATGTTTCGCTTATAATAAATTATAAAAAGAATAAACATATATTGTTTAGATTAATGAATTTAAAATATTTACATAATATTTTTAATGTATTATATTATAGAAGCAATCAAAATTTAGATAGTTGAAATCTTAAAAAGTCCCCATATCACAACCTTTTTGTTGTAAGAAGGCGCGAGTCTGAATAACGGTGGTGTACGTGAATGATTTGATATTGATTTTTTATAATTATTTGTTCTCGATTTATTAATTTTTTTATTATATTATAATTTAAGTTATTAAAAATATTTTTGGAAGTGTTTCGTTTTTGACAAAAGTGGCAAGAAAAAAATTGAGTGCTATTAGAAATTTAGTTGGATAATAATTCATAGAGTTAGTAGTTATATGGGATACATAATTTATTTATTTTTAATTAAATTATATTATTTTAATTTATTTTGGAAGATATTAACATACTTTTTACGAATTTTTTAACCAAATGAAACAATGTTTCGCTTATAATAGTATAATATAGATAGATTAATTAGTTTATTATATTATAATTTAAATTACTAAAATTAGTTTTGGAAGTATTTAATTCCCTATAAAAAAGGTAAGAAAGAAGTTGAGTATTATTAGAAATTAAGTTGGATAATAATCAATAGAGTTTGTAGTTATGTTAGTTACATGATTTAATTTTTTAAGTAAATTATATTTTTCAAACTTTGCTTTTGGAAGGTGTTAACGTATTTTCAACTAAGGTGTTAACAACCGACCAAACGAAACCATATCTCGCTTATAATAAATTATAAAAACCAATAAATATATATTATTTAGATTAATGAATTTCAAATATTTATATATTGTTTTGAATGTATTATATTATGGAAGCATTCAAAATTTAGATAGTTGAAATCTTGAAATGTCCTCATATCACAACCTTTGCTATAAGAAGACGCGAGTTGAATAACGGTGGTGTACGTGGATGATTTGATATTGATTATTTTTAAAATTATTTGTTCTCGATTTATTAATTTTTTTTGTTATATTACAATTTAAGTTATTGAAAATATTTTTGGAAGTGTATTAAGTTGGATAATAATTCATAGAGGTTGTAGTTATATTAGATACATGATTTATTTATTTTTAATTAAATTATATTTTTTTAATTTATTTTAGAAGATATTAACATACTTTTTAAGAATGTTGTAACCAAATGAAACAATGTTTCACTTATAATAGTATAATATAGATAGATTAATTAATTTGTTATATTATAATTTAAATTACTAAAATTAGTTCTGGAAGTATTTGGTTCTCTATAAAAAAGGTAAGAAAGAAGTTGAGTATAATTGAAAATTAAGTTGGATAATAATTCATAGAGTTCGTAGTTATGGTAGTTACATGATTTAATTTTTTAAGTAAATTATATTTTTCAAACTTTGCTTTTGGAAGGTGTTATTGTATTTTCAACTAAGGTGTTAACAACCGACCAAACGAAACCATATTTTGCTTATAATAAATTATAAAAAATAATAAATATATATTATTTAGATTAATGAATTTAAAATATTTACATATTGTTTTGAATGTATTATATTATGGAAGCATTCAAAATTTAGATAGTTGAAATCTTGAAATGTCCTCATATCACAACCTTTGCTATAAGAAGACGCGAGTTGAATAAAGGTGGTGTACGTGGATGATTTGATATTGATTATTTTTAAAATTATTTGTTCTCGATTTATTAATTTTTTTTGTTATATTACAATTTAAGTTATTGAAAATATTTTTGGAAGTGTATTAAGTTGGATAATAATTCATAGAGGTTGTAGTTATATTAGATACATGATTTATTTATTTTTAATTAAATTATATTTTTTTAATTTATTTTAGAAGATATTAACATACTTTTTAAGAATGTTGTAACCAAATGAAACAATGTTTCACTTATAATAGTATAATATAGATAGATTAATTAATTTGTTATATTATAATTTAAATTACTAAAATTAGTTCTGGAAGTATTTGGTTCTCTATAAAAAAGGTAAGAAAGAAGTTGAGTATAATTGAAAATTAAGTTGGATAATAATCTATAGAGTCTGTAGTTATGCTAGATACATGATTTAATTTTTTAAGTAAATTATATTTTTTAAATTTTGCTTTTGGAAGATGTTAACGTATTTTTAACTAAGGTGTTAACCGACCAAACCAAATCATGTTTCGCTTATAATAAATTATAAAAAAGAATAAATATATATTATTTATATTAATGAATTTAAAATATTTACATATTGTTTTGAATGTATTATATTACGGAAGCATTGAAAATTTAGATAGTTAAAATCTTAAAAAGTCCTCATATCACAACCTTTGCTATAAGAAGGCTCCACTGTGAATAACAGTGATGTACATGGATGATTTGATATTGATTTTTTTTAAAATTATTTGTTCTCGATTTATTAATTTTTTTGTTATATTATAATTTAAGTTATTAAAAAAAATTTTGGAAGTGTTTCGTTTCCGACAAAAGAGAAAGAAAAAAGTTGAGTGCGATTAGAAATTAAGTTGGATAATAATTCATAGAGTTTATAGTTATATTAGATACATGATTTATTTATTTTTAATTAAATTATATTTTTTTAATTTATTTTGGAACATATTAACATACTTTTTACGAATGTTTTAACCAAATGAAACAATGTTTCGCTTATAATAGTATAATATAGATACATTAATTAGTTTGTTATATTATAATTTAAATTACAAAAATTAGTTTTGGAAGTATTTGGTTTCCTATAAAAAAGGTAAGAAAGAAGTTGAGTATAATTAGAAATTAAGTTGAATAATAATCTATAGAGTTTGTAGTTATGCTAGATACATGATTTAATTTTTTAAGTAAATTATATTTTTCAAACTTTGCTTGTGGAAGGTGTTAACGTATTTTCAACGACGGTGTTAACCAACCGACCAAACGAAACCATATTTCGCTTATAATAAATTATAAAAAACAATAAATATATATTATTTTGATTAATGAATTTAAAATATTTACATATTGTTTTAAATGTATTATATTATGGAAGCATTCAAAATTTAGATAGTTGAAATCTTAAAAAGTCCTCATTTCACAACCTTTGTTGTAAGAAGGCGCGAGTTGAATAACGGTGGTGTACGTGGATGATTTGATATTGATTATTTTTAAAATTATTTGTTCTCGATTTATTAATTTTTTTGTTATATTACAATTTAAGTTATTAAAAAAAAATTTGGAAGTGTTTCGTTTCCAACAAAAGAGACAAGAAAAAAGTTGAGTGCGATTAGAAATTAAGTTGGATAATAATTCATAGAGTTCGTAGTTATATTAGATATATGTTTATTTATTTTTAATTAAAATATATTTTTTTAATTTATTTTGGAAGATATTAACATACTTTTTACGAATATTTAAACCAAATAAAACAGTGTTTCACTTATAATAATATAATATAGATACATTAATTAGTTTGTTATATTATAATTTAAATTACAAAAATTAGTTTTGGAAGTATTTGGTTCCCTATAAAAAAGGTAAGAAAGAAGTTGAGTATAATTAGAAATTAAGTTGGATAATAATCTATAGAGTTTGTAGTTATGCTAGATACATGATTTAATTTTTTAAGTAAATTATATTTTTCAAACTTTGCTTTTGGAAGGTGTTAACGTATTTTCAACGAAGGTGTTAACCAACCGACCAAAACCATATTTCGCTTATAATAAATTATAAAAAACAATAAATATATATTATTTTGATTAATGAATTTAAAATATTTACATATTGTTTTAAATGTATTATATTATGGAAGCATTCAAAATTTAGATAGTTGAAATCTTAAAAAGTCCTCATTTCACAACCTTTGGTGCAAGAAGGCGCTAGTTGAATAAGGGTGGTGTACCTGGATGATTTGATATTGATTATTTTTAAAATTATTTGTTCTCGATTTATTAATTTTTTTTGTTATATTACAATTTAAATTATTAAAAATATATTTGGAAGTGTATTAAGTTGGATAATAATTCATAGAGTTTGTAGTTATATTAGATACATGATTTATTTATTTTTAATTAAATTATATTTTTTTAATTTATTTTGGAACATATTAACATACTTTTTACGAATGTTTTAACCAAATGAAACAATGTTTCGCTTATAATAGTATAATATAGATAGATTAATTAATTTATTATATTATAATTTAAATTACTAAAAATTGTTCTGGAAGTATTTGGTTCCCTATAAAAAAGGTAAGAAAAAAGATGAGTATAATTAGAAATTAAGTTGGATAATAATCTATAGAGTTTGTAGTTATGCTAGATACATGATTTAATTTTTTAAGTAAATTATATTTTTTAAGCTTTGCTTCTCGAAGGTGTTAACGTATTTTCAACGAAGGTGTTAATCAACCGAGCAAATGAAACCATGTTTCGCTTATAATAAATTATAAAAAGAATAAACATATATTCTTTAGATTAATGAATTTAAAATATTTACATAATATTTTTAATGTATTATATTATAGAAGCAATCAAAATTTAGATAGTTGAAATCTTAAAAAGTCCCCATATCACAACCTTTTTGTTGTAAGAAGGCGCGAGTCTGAATAACGGTGGTGTACGTGAATGATTTGATATTGATTTTTTATAATTATTTGTTCTCGATTTATTAATTTTTTTATTATATTATAATTTAAGTTATTAAAAATATTTTTGGAAGTGTTTCGTTTTTGACAAAAGTGGCAAGAAAAAAATTGAGTGCTATTAGAAATTTAGTTGGATAATAATTCATAGAGTTAGTAGTTATATGGGATACATAATTTATTTATTTTTAATTAAATTATATTATTTTAATTTATTTTGGAAGATATTAACATACTTTTTACGAATTTTTTAACCAAATGAAACAATGTTTCGCTTATAATAGTATAATATAGATAGATTAATTAGTTTATTATATTATAATTTAAATTACTAAAATTAGTTTTGGAAGTATTTAATTCCCTATAAAAAAGGTAAGAAAGAAGTTGAGTATTATTAGAAATTAAGTTGGATAATAATCAATAGAGTTTGTAGTTATGTTAGTTACATGATTTAATTTTTTAAGTAAATTATATTTTTCAAACTTTGCTTTTGGAAGGTGTTAACGTATTTTCAACTAAGGTGTTAACAACCGACCAAACGAAACCATATCTCGCTTATAATAAATTATAAAAACCAATAAATATATATTATTTAGATTAATGAATTTCAAATATTTATATATTGTTTTGAATGTATTATATTATGGAAGCTTTCAAAATTTAGATAGTTGAAATCTTGAAAAGTCCTCATATCACAACCTTTGTTATAAGAAGGCGCGAGTTGAATAACGGTGGTGTACATGGATGATTTGATATTAATTATTTTTAAAATATAATTTACTTAAAAAATTAAATCATGTAACTAACATAACTACAAACTCTATAGATGTTAATGTATTTTCAACTAAGGTGTTAACAACCGACCAAACGAAACCATATTTTGCTTATAATAAATTATAAAATATAATAAATGTATATTATTTAGATTAATGAATTTAAAATATTTACATATTGTTTTGAATGTATTATATTATGGAAGCATTCAAAATTTAGATAGTTGAAATCTTGAAATGTCCTCATATCACAACCTTTGCTATAAGAAGGCGCGAGTTGAATAACGGTGGTGTACGTGGATGATTTGATATTGATTATTTTTAAAATTATTTGTTCTCGATTTATTAATTTTTTTGTTAAATTACAATTTAAGTTATTAAAAAAAATTTTGGAAGTGTTTCGTTTCCGACAAAAGAGACAAGAAAAAAGTTGAGTGCGATTAGAAATTAAGTTGGATAATAATTCATAGAGTTCGTAGTTATATTAGATATATGTTTATTTATTTTTAATTAAAATATATTTTTTTAATTTATTTTGGAAGATATTAACATACTTTTTACGAATGTTTTAACCAAATAAAACAATGTTTCACTTATAATAATATAATATAGATACATTAATTAGTTTGTTATATTATAATTTAAATTACAAAAATTAGTTTTGGAAGTATTTGGTTCCCTATAAAAAAGGTAAGAAAGAAGTTGAGTATAATTAGAAATTAAGTTGAATAATAATCTATAGAGTTTGTAGTTATGCTAGATAAATGATTTAATTTTTTAAGTAAATTATATTTTTCAAACTTTGCTTTTGGAAGGTGTTAACGTATTTTCAACGAAGGTGTTAACCAACCGGCCAAACGAAACCGCTTATAATAAATTATAAAAAACAATAAATATATATTATTTTGATTAATGAATTTAAAATATTTACATATTGTTTTAAATGTATTATATTATGGAAGCATTCAAAATTTAGATAGTTGAAATCTTAAAAAGTCCTCATTTCACAACCTTTGCTGTAAGAAGGCGCTAGTTGAATAAGGGTGGTGTACCTGGATGATTTGATATTGATTATTTTTAAAATTATTTGTTCTCGATTTATTAATTTTTTTTGTTATATTACAATTTAAATTATTAAAAATATATTTGGAAGTGTATTAAGTTGGATAATAATTCATAGAGTTTATAGTTATATTAGATACATGATTTATTTATTTTTAATTAAATTATATTTTTTTAATTTATTTTGGAACATATTAACATACTTTTTACGAATGTTTTAACCAAATGAAACAATGTTTCGCTTATAATAGTATAATATAGATAGATTAATTAATTTATTATATTATAATTTAAATTACTAAAAATTGTTCTGGAAGTATTTGGTTCCCTATAAAAAAGGTAAGAAAGAAGATGAGTATAATTAGAAATTAAGTTGGATAATAATCTATAGAGTTTGTAGTTATGCTAGATACATGATTTAATTTTTTAAGTAAATTATATTTTTTAAGCTTTGCTTCTCGAAGGTGTTAACGTATTTTCAACGAAGGTGTTAATCAACCGAGCAAACGAACCATTTTTCGCTTATAATAAATTATAAAAAGAATAAACATATATTATTTAGATTAATGAATTTAAAATATTTACATAATATTTTTAATGTATTATATTATAGAAGCAATCAAAATTTAGATAGTTGAAATCTTAAAAAGTCCCCATATCACAACCTTTTTGTTGTAAGAAGGCACGAGTCTGAATAACGGTGGTGTACGTGAATGATTTGATATTGATTTTTAAAATTATTTGTTCTCGATTTATTAATTTTTTTGTTATATTGTAATTTAAGTTATTAAAAATATTTTTGGAAGTGTTTCGTTTCCGACAAAAGAGGCAAGAAAAAAATTGAGTGCTATTAGAAATTTAGTTGGATAATAATTCATAGAGTTAGTAGTTATATGGGATACATAATTTATTTATTTTTAATTAAATTATATTATTTTAATTTATTTTGGAAGATATTAACATACTTTTTACGAATTTTTTAACCAAATGAAACAATGTTTCGCTTATAATAGTATAATATAGATAGATTAATTAGTTTATTATATTATAATTTAAATTACTAAAATTAGTTTTGGAAGTATTTAATTCCCTATAAAAAAGGTAAGAAAGAAGTTGAGTATTATTAGAAATTAAGTTGGATAATAATCAATAGAGTTTGTAGTTATGTTAGTTACATGTTTTAATTTTTTAAGTAAATTATATTTTTCAAACTTTGCTTTTGGAAGGTGTTAACGTATTTTCAACTAAGGTGTTAACAACCGACCAAACGAAACCATATCTCGCTTATAATAAATTATAAAAACCAATAAATATATATTATTTAGATTAATGAATTTAAAATATTTACATATTGTTTTGAATGTATTATATTATGGAAGCATTCAAAATTTAGATAGTTGAAATCTTGAAAAGTCCTCATATCACAACCTTTGTTATAAGAAGGCGCGAGTTGAATAATGGTGGTGTACATGGATGATTTGATATTAATTATTTTTAAAATTATTTGTTCTCGATTTATTAATTTTTTTGTTATATTATAATTTAAGTTATTAAAAATTTTTTTGGAAGTGTTTCGTTTTCGACAAAAGAGGCAAGAAAAAAATTGAGTGCGATTAGAAATTGATTGGATAATAATTCATAGAGTTCATAGTTATATTAGATACATGATTTATTTATTTTTAATAAATTATATTTTTTTAATTTATTTTGGAAGATATTAACTTACTTTTTACGAATGTTTTAACAAAATGAAACAATATTTCACTTATAATAGTATAATATGGATACATTAATTAGTTTGTTATATTATATTTAAATTACTAAAATTAGTTCTGGAAGTATTTGGGTCCCTATAAAAAAGGTAAGAAAGAAGTTGAGTATAATTAGAAATTAAGTTGGATAATAATCTATAGAGTTTGTAGTTATCTTAGTTACATGATTTAATTTTTTAAGTAAATTATATTTTTCAAACTTTGCTTTTGGAAGGTGTTAATGTATTTTCAACAAAGGTGTTAACAACCGACCAAACGAAACCATATTTTGCTTATAATAAATTATGAAAAATAATAAATGTATATTATTTAGATTAATGAATTTAAAATATTTACATATTGTTTTGAATGTATTATATTATGGAAGCATTCAAAATTTAGATAGTTGAAATCTTGAAATGTCCTCATATCACAACCTTTGCTATAAGAAGGCACGAGTTGAATAACGGTGGTGTACGTGGATGATTTGATATTGATTATTTTTAAAATTATTTGTTCTCGATTTATTAATTTTTTTGTTATATTACAATTTAAGTTATTAAAAATATTTTTGGAAGTGTATTAAGTTGGATAATAATTCATAGAGGTTGTAGTTATATTAGATACATGATTTATTTATTTTTAATTAAATTATATTTTTTTAATTTATTTTGGAAGATATTAACATACTTTTTACGAATGTTATAACCAAATGAAACAATGTTTCACTTATAATAGTATAATATAGATAAATTAATTAATTTGTTATATTATAATTTAAATTACTAAAAATTGTTCTGGAAGTATTTGGTTCCCTATAAAAAAGGTAAGAAAAAAGATGAGTATAATTAGAAATTAAGTTGGATAATAATCTATAGAGTTTGTAGTTATGCTAGATACATGATTTAATTTTTTAAGTAAATTATATTTTTTAAGCTTTGCTTCTCGAAGGTGTTAACGTATTTTCAACGAAGGTGTTAATCAACCGAGCAAATGAAACCATGTTTCGCTTATAATAAATTATAAAAAGAATAAACATATATTGTTTAGATTAATGAATTTAAAATATTTACATAATATTTTTAATGTATTATATTATAGAAGCAATCAAAATTTAGATAGTTGAAATCTTAAAAAGTCCCCATATCACAACCTTTTTGTTGTAAGAAGGCGCGAGTCTGAATAACGGTGGTGTACGTGAATGATTTGATATTGATTTTTTATAATTATTTGTTCTCGATTTATTAATTTTTTTATTATATTATAATTTAAGTTATTAAAAATATTTTTGGAAGTGTTTCGTTTTTGACAAAAGTGGCAAGAAAAAAATTGAGTGCTATTAGAAATTTAGTTGGATAATAATTCATAGAGTTAGTAGTTATATGGGATACATAATTTATTTATTTTTAATTAAATTATATTATTTTAATTTATTTTGGAAGATATTAACATACTTTTTACGAATTTTTTAACCAAATGAAACAATGTTTCGCTTATAATAGTATAATATAGATAGATTAATTAGTTTATTATATTATAATTTAAATTACTAAAATTAGTTTTGGAAGTATTTAATTCCCTATAAAAAAGGTAAGAAAGAAGTTGAGTATTATTAGAAATTAAGTTGGATAATAATCAATAGAGTTTGTAGTTATGTTAGTTACATGATTTAATTTTTTAAGTAAATTATATTTTTCAAACTTTGCTTTTGGAAGGTGTTAACGTATTTTCAACTAAGGTGTTAACAACCGACCAAACGAAACCATATCTCGCTTATAATAAATTATAAAAACCAATAAATATATATTATTTAGATTAATGAATTTCAAATATTTATATATTATTTTGAATGTATTATATTATGGAAGCTTTCAAAATTTAGATAGTTGAAATCTTGAAAAGTCCTCATATCACAACCTTTGTTATAAGAAGGCGCGAGTTGAATAACGGTGGTGTACATGGATGATTTGATATTAATTATTTTTAAAATATAATTTACTTAAAAAATTAAATCATGTAACTAACATAACTACAAACTCTATAGATGTTAATGTATTTTCAACTAAGGTGTTAACAACCGACCAAACGAAACCATATTTTGCTTATAATAAATTATAAAATATAATAAATGTATATTATTTAGATTAATGAATTTAAAATATTTACATATTGTTTTGAATGTATTATATTATGGAAGCATTCAAAATTTAGATAGTTGAAATCTTGAAATGTCCTCATATCACAACCTTTGCTATAAGAAGGCGCGAGTTGAATAACGGTGGTGTACGTGGATGATTTGATATTGATTATTTTTAAAATTATTTGTTCTCGATTTATTAATTTTTTTGTTAAATTACAATTTAAGTTATTAAAAAAAATTTTGGAAGTGTTTCGTTTCCGACAAAAGAGACAAGAAAAAAGTTGAGTGCGATTAGAAATTAAGTTGGATAATAATTCATAGAGTTCGTAGTTATATTAGATATATGTTTATTTATTTTTAATTAAAATATATTTTTTTAATTTATTTTGGAAGATATTAACATACTTTTTACGAATGTTTTAACCAAATAAAACAATGTTTCACTTATAATAATATAATATAGATACATTAATTAGTTTGTTATATTATAATTTAAATTACAAAAATTAGTTTTGGAAGTATTTGGTTCCCTATAAAAAAGGTAAGAAAGAAGTTGAGTATAATTAGAAATTAAGTTGAATAATAATCTATAGAGTTTGTAGTTATGCTAGATAAATGATTTAATTTTTTAAGTAAATTATATTTTTCAAACTTTGCTTTTGGAAGGTGTTAACGTATTTTCAACGAAGGTGTTAACCAACCGGCCAAACGAAACCGCTTATAATAAATTATAAAAAACAATAAATATATATTATTTTGATTAATGAATTTAAAATATTTACATATTGTTTTAAATGTATTATATTATGGAAGCATTCAAAATTTAGATAGTTGAAATCTTAAAAAGTCCTCATTTCACAACCTTTGCTGTAAGAAGGCGCTAGTTGAATAAGGGTGGTGTACCTGGATGATTTGATATTGATTATTTTTAAAATTATTTGTTCTCGATTTATTAATTTTTTTTGTTATATTACAATTTAAATTATTAAAAATATATTTGGAAGTGTATTAAGTTGGATAATAATTCATAGAGTTTATAGTTATATTAGATACATGATTTATTTATTTTTAATTAAATTATATTTTTTTAATTTATTTTGGAACATATTAACATACTTTTTACGAATGTTTTAACCAAATGAAACAATGTTTCGCTTATAATAGTATAATATAGATAGATTAATTAATTTATTATATTATAATTTAAATTACTAAAAATTGTTCTGGAAGTATTTGGTTCCCTATAAAAAAGGTAAGAAAGAAGATGAGTATAATTAGAAATTAAGTTGGATAATAATCTATAGAGTTTGTAGTTATGCTAGATACATGATTTAATTTTTTAAGTAAATTATATTTTTTAAGCTTTGCTTCTCGAAGGTGTTAACGTATTTTCAACGAAGGTGTTAATCAACCGAGCAAACGAACCATTTTTCGCTTATAATAAATTATAAAAAGAATAAACATATATTATTTAGATTAATGAATTTAAAATATTTACATAATATTTTTAATGTATTATATTATAGAAGCAATCAAAATTTAGATAGTTGAAATCTTAAAAAGTCCCCATATCACAACCTTTTTGTTGTAAGAAGGCACGAGTCTGAATAACGGTGGTGTACGTGAATGATTTGATATTGATTTTTAAAATTATTTGTTCTCGATTTATTAATTTTTTTGTTATATTGTAATTTAAGTTATTAAAAATATTTTTGGAAGTGTTTCGTTTCCGACAAAAGAGGCAAGAAAAAAATTGAGTGCTATTAGAAATTTAGTTGGATAATAATTCATAGAGTTAGTAGTTATATGGGATACATAATTTATTTATTTTTAATTAAATTATATTATTTTAATTTATTTTGGAAGATATTAACATACTTTTTACGAATTTTTTAACCAAATGAAACAATGTTTCGCTTATAATAGTATAATATAGATAGATTAATTAGTTTATTATATTATAATTTAAATTACTAAAATTAGTTTTGGAAGTATTTAATTCCCTATAAAAAAGGTAAGAAAGAAGTTGAGTATTATTAGAAATTAAGTTGGATAATAATCAATAGAGTTTGTAGTTATGTTAGTTACATGTTTTAATTTTTTAAGTAAATTATATTTTTCAAACTTTGCTTTTGGAAGGTGTTAACGTATTTTCAACTAAGGTGTTAACAACCGACCAAACGAAACCATATCTCGCTTATAATAAATTATAAAAACCAATAAATATATATTATTTAGATTAATGAATTTAAAATATTTACATATTGTTTTGAATGTATTATATTATGGAAGCATTCAAAATTTAGATAGTTGAAATCTTGAAAAGTCCTCATATCACAACCTTTGTTATAAGAAGGCGCGAGTTGAATAATGGTGGTGTACATGGATGATTTGATATTAATTATTTTTAAAATTATTTGTTCTCGATTTATTAATTTTTTTGTTATATTATAATTTAAGTTATTAAAAATTTTTTTGGAAGTGTTTCGTTTTCGACAAAAGAGGCAAGAAAAAAATTGAGTGCGATTAGAAATTGATTGGATAATAATTCATAGAGTTCATAGTTATATTAGATACATGATTTATTTATTTTTAATAAATTATATTTTTTTAATTTATTTTGGAAGATATTAACTTACTTTTTACGAATGTTTTAACAAAATGAAACAATATTTCACTTATAATAGTATAATATGGATACATTAATTAGTTTGTTATATTATATTTAAATTACTAAAATTAGTTCTGGAAGTATTTGGGTCCCTATAAAAAAGGTAAGAAAGAAGTTGAGTATAATTAGAAATTAAGTTGGATAATAATCTATAGAGTTTGTAGTTATCTTAGTTACATGATTTAATTTTTTAAGTAAATTATATTTTTCAAACTTTGCTTTTGGAAGGTGTTAATGTATTTTCAACAAAGGTGTTAACAACCGACCAAACGAAACCATATTTTGCTTATAATAAATTATGAAAAATAATAAATGTATATTATTTAGATTAATGAATTTAAAATATTTACATATTGTTTTGAATGTATTATATTATGGAAGCATTCAAAATTTAGATAGTTGAAATCTTGAAATGTCCTCATATCACAACCTTTGCTATAAGAAGGCACGAGTTGAATAACGGTGGTGTACGTGGATGATTTGATATTGATTATTTTTAAAATTATTTGTTCTCGATTTATTAATTTTTTTGTTATATTACAATTTAAGTTATTAAAAATATTTTTGGAAGTGTATTAAGTTGGATAATAATTCATAGAGGTTGTAGTTATATTAGATACATGATTTATTTATTTTTAATTAAATTATATTTTTTTAATTTATTTTGGAAGATATTAACATACTTTTTACGAATGTTATAACCAAATGAAACAATGTTTCACTTATAATAGTATAATATAGATAAATTAATTAATTTGTTATATTATAATTTAAATTACTAAAATTAGTTCGGGAAGTATTTGATTCTCTATAAAAAAGGTAAGAAAGAAGTTGAGTATAATTAGAAATTAAGTTGGATAATAATCTATAGAGTCTATAGTTATGCTAGATACATGATTTAATTTTTTAAGTAAATTATATTTTTTAAGCTTTGCTTCTCGAAGGTGTTAACGTATTTTCAACGAAGGTGTTAATCAACCGAGCAAACGAAACCATTTTTCGCTTATAATAAATTATAAAAAGAATAAACATATATTATTTAGATTAATGAATTTAAAATATTTACATAATATTTTTAATGTATTATATTATAGAAGCAATCAAAATTTAGATAGTTGAAATCTTAAAAAGTCCCCATATCACAACCTTTTTATTGTAAGAAGGCGCGAGTCTGAATAACGGTGGTGTACGTGAATGATTTGATATTGATTTTTTAAAATTATTTGTTCTCGATTTATTAATTTTTTTGTTATATTGTAATTTAAGTTATTAAAAATATTTTTGGAAGTGTTTCGACAAAAGAGGCAAGAAAAAAATTGAGTGCTATTAGAAATTTAGTTGGATAATAATTCATAGAGTTAGTAGTTATATGGGATACATAATTTATTTATTTTTAATTAAATTATATTATTTTAATTTATTTTGGAAGATATTAACATACTTTTTACGAATTTTTTAACCAAATGAAACAATGTTTCGCTTATAATAGTATAATATAGATAGATTAATTAGTTTATTATATTATAATTTAAATTACTAAAATTAGTTTTGGAAGTATTTAATTCCCTATAAAAAAGGTAAGAAAGAAGTTGAGTATTATTAGAAATTAAGTTGGATAATAATCAATAGAGTTTGTAGTTATGTTAGTTACATGTTTTAATTTTTTAAGTAAATTATATTTTTCAAACTTTGCTTTTGGAAGGTGTTAACGTATTTTCAACTAAGGTGTTAACAACCGACCAAACGAAACCATATCTCGCTTATAATAAATTATAAAAACCAATAAATATATATTATTTAGATTAATGAATTTAAAATATTTACATATTGTTTTGAATGTATTATATTATGGAAGCATTCAAAATTTAGATAGTTGAAATCTTGAAAAGTCCTCATATCACAACCTTTGTTATAAGAAGGCGCGAGTTGAATAACGGTGGTGTACATGGATGATTTGATATTAATTATTTTTAAAATTATTTGTTCTCGATTTATTAATTTTTTTGTTATATTACAATTTAAGTTATTAAAAATTTTTTTGGAAGTGTTTCGTTTTCGACAAAAGAGGTAAGAAAAAAATTGAGTGCGATTAGAAATTGATTGGATAATAATTCATAGAGTTCATAGTTATATTAGATACATGATTTATTTATTTTTAATAAATTATATTTTTTAATTTATTTTGGAAGATATTAACTTACTTTTTACGAATGTTTTAACAAAATGAAACAATATTTCACTTATAATAGTATAATATGGATACATTAATTAGTTTGTTATATTATATTTCAATTACTAAAATTAGTTCTGGAAGTATTTGGGTCCCTATAAAAAAGGTAAGAAAGAAGTTGAGTATAATTAGAAATTAAGTTGGATAATAATCTATAGAGTTTGTAGTTATCTTAGTTACATGATTTAATTTTTTAAGTAAATTATATTTTTCAACTTTGCTTTTGGAAGGTGTTAATGTATTTTCAACTAAGGTGTTAACAACCGACCAAACGAAACCATATTTTGCTTATAATAAATTATAAAAAATAATAAATGTATATTATTTAGATTAATGAATTTAAAATATTTACATATTGTTTTGAATGTATTATATTATGGAAGAATTCAAAATTTAGATAGTTGAAATCTTGAAATGTCCTCATATCACAACCTTTGCTATAAGAAGGCGCGAGTTGAATAACGGTGGTGTACGTGGATGATTTGATATTGATTATTTTTAAAATTATTTGTTCTCGATTTATTAATTTTTTTGTTATATTACAAGTTAAGTTATTAAAAATATTTTTGGAAGTGTATTAAGTTGGATAATAATTCATAGAGGTTGTAGTTATATTAGATACATGATTTATTTATTTTTAATTAAATTATATTTTTTTAATTTATTTTGGAAGATATTAACATACTTTTTATGAATGTTGTAACCAAATGAACAATGTTTCACTTATAATAGTATAATATAGATAGATTAATTAATTTGTTATATTATAATTTAAATTACTAAAATTAGTTCTCGAAGTATTTGGTTCTCTATAAAAAAGGTAAGAAAGAAGTTGAGTATAATTAGAAATTAAGTTGGATAATAATCTATAGAGTCTGTAGTTATGCTAGATACATGATTTAATTTTTTAAGTAAATTATATTTTTTAAATTTTGCTTTTGGAAGATGTTAAGTATTTTTAACTAAGGTGTTAACCGACCAAACCAAATCATGTTTCGCTTATAATAAATTATAAAAAAGAATAAATATATATTATTTATATTAATGAATTTAAAATATTTACATATTGTTTTGAATGTCTTATATTAGGGAAGCATTCAAAATTTAGATAGTTAAAATATTAAAAAGTCCTCATATCACAACCTTTGCTATAAGAAGGCTTCAGTGTGAATAACAATGGTGTACATGGATGATTTGATATTGATTTTTTTAAAAATTATTTGTTCTCGATTTATTAATTTTTTTGTTATATTATAATTGAAGTTATTAAAAATATTTTTGGAAGTGTTTCGTTTCCGACAAAAGAGACAAGAAAAAAGTTGAGTGCGATTAGAAATTAAGTTGGATCATAATTCATAGAGTTTGTTGTTATATTAGATATATGTTTATTTATTTTTAATTAAAATATATTTTTTTAATTTATTTTGGAAGATATTAACATACTTTTTACGAATATTTTAACCAAATAAAACAATGTTTCACTTATAATAATATAATATAGATACATTAATTAGTTTATTATATCATAATTTAAATTACAAAAATTAGTTTTGGAAGTATTTGGTTCCCTATAAAAAAGGTAAGAAAGAAGTTGAGTATAATTAGAAATTAAGTTGGACAATAATCTATAGAGTTTGTAGTTATGCTAGATACATGATTTAATTTTTTAAGTAAATTATATTTTTCAAACTTTGCTTTTGGAAGGTGTTAACGTATTTTCAACGAAGGTGTTAACCAACCGACCAAACGAAACCATATTTCGCATATAATATATTATAAAAAAAATATATATTATTTAGATTAATAAATTTAAAATATTTACATATTGTTTTAAATGTATTATATTATGGAAGCATTCAAAATTTAGATAGTTGAAATCTTAAAAAGTCCTCATTTCACAACCTTTGCTCTAAGAAGGCGCGAGTTGAATAACAGTGGTGTACGTGAATGATTTGATATTGATTTTTTAAAATTATTTCTTCAGTATTTATTATTTTTTTGTTATATTATAATTTAAGTTATTAAAAATATTTTTGGAAGTGTTTCGTTTCCGACAAAAGAGGCAAGAAAAAAATTGAGTGCTATTAGAAATTTAGTTGGATAATAATTCATAGATTTCGTAGTTATATGGGATACATAATTTATTTATTTTTAATTAAATTATATTATTTTAATTTATTTTGGAAGATATTAACATACTTTTTACGAATGTTTTAACCAAATGAAACAATGTTTCGCTTATAATAGTATAATATAGATAGATTAATTAGTTTATTATATTATAATTTAAATTACTAAAATTAGTTTTGGAAGTATTTAATTCCCTATAAAAAAGGTAAGAAAGAAGTTGAGTATTAATAGAAATTAAGTTGGATAATAATCAATAGAGTTTGTAGTTATGTTAGTTACATGATTTATTTTTTTAAGTAAATTATATTTTTCAAACTTTGCTTTTGGAAGGTGTTAAGGTATTTTCAACTAAGGTGTTAACAACCGACCAAACGAAACCATATCTGGCTTATAATAAATTATAAAAATCAATAAATATATATTATTTAGATTAATGAATTTAAAATATTTACATATTATTTTGAATGTATTATATTATGGAAGCATTCAAAATTTAGATAGTTGAAATCTTGAAAAGTCCTCATATCACAACCTTTGCTATAAGAAGGCGCGAGTTGAATAACGGTGGTGTACGTCGATTATTTGATATTGAATTTTTTTAAAATTATTTGTTCTCGATTTATTAATTTTTTTGTTATATTACAATTTAAGTTATTAAAAATATTTTTGGAAGTGTATTAAGTTGGATAATAATTCATAGAGTTCATAGTTATATTAGATATATTATTTATTTATTTTTAATAAATTATATTTTTTAATTTATTTTGGAAGATATTAACTTACTTTTTACGAATGTTTTAACCAAATGAAACAATATTTCACTTATAATAGTATAATATGGATACATTAATTAGTTTGTTATATTATAATTTAAATTACTAAAATTAGTTCTGGAAGTATTTGGGTCCCTATAAAAAAGGTGAGAAAGAAGTTGAGTATAATTAGAAATTAAGTTGGATAATAATCTATAGAGTTTGTAGTTATGTTAGTTAAATGATTTAATTTTTTAAGTAAATTATATTTTTCAAACTTTGCTTTTGGAAGGTGTTAATGTATTTTCAACTAAGGTGTTAACAACAGACCAAACTAAACCATATTTTGCTTATAATAAATTATAAAAAACAATAAATATATATTATTTAGATTAATGAATTTAAAATATTTACATATTATTTTGAATGTATTATATTATGGAAGCATTCAAAATTTAGATAGTTGAAATCTTGACATGTCCTCATATCACAACCTTTGCTATAAGAAGGCGCGAGTTGAATAACGGTGGTGTACGTGGATGATTTGATATTGATTATTTTTAAAATTATTTGTTCTCGATTTAATAATTTTTTTGTTATATTACAATTTAAGTTATTAAAAATATTTTTGGAAGTGTATTAAGTTGGATAATAATTCATAGAGGTTGTAGTTATATTAGATACATGATTTAATTTTTTAAGTAAATTATATTTTTCAAACTTTGCTTATGGAAGGTGTTAACGTATTTTCAACTAAGGTGTTAACAACCGACCAAACGAAACCATATCTGGCTTATAATAAATTATAAAAACCAATAAATATATATTATTTAGATTAATGAATTTAAAATATTTACATATTGTTTTGAATGTATTATATTATGGAAGCATTCAAAATTTAGATAGTTGAAATCTTGAAAAGTCTTCATATCACAACCTTTGCTATAAGAAGGCGCGAGTTGAATAACGTGGTGTAAGTGGATGATGTGATATTGATTATTTTAAAAATTATTTGTTCTCGATTTATTAATTTTTTTGTTATATTACAATTTAAGTTATTAAAAAAATTTTTGGAAGTGTTTCGTTTTCGACAAAAGAGGCAAGAAAAAAATTGAGTGCAATTAGAAATTGATTGGATAATAATTCATAGAGTTCATAGTTATATTAGATACATGATTTATTTATTTTTAATAAATTATATTTTTTAATTTATTTTGGAAGATATTAACTTACTTTTTACGACTCTTTTAACCAAATGAAACAATATTTCACTTATAATAGTATAATATGGATACATTAATTAGTTTGTTATATTATAATTTAAATTACAAAAATTAGTTTTGGAAGTATTTGAGTCCCTATAAAAAAGGTAAGAAAGAAGTTGAGTATAATTAGAAATTAAGTTGGATTATAATCTATAGAGTTTGTAGTTATGTTAGTTACATGATTTAATTTTTTAAGTAAATTATATTTTTCAAACTTTGCTTTTGGAAGGTGTTAATGTATTTTCAACTAAGGTGTTAACAACCGACTAAACGAAACCATATTTTGCTTATAATAAATTATAAAAAATAATAAATACATATTATTTAGATTAATGAATTTAAAATATTTACATATTGTTTTGAATGTATTATATTATGGAAGCATTCAAAATTTAGATAGTTGAAATCTTGAAATGTCCTCATATCACAACCTTTGCTATAAGAAGGCGCGAGTTGAATAACGGTGGTGTACGTGGATGATTTGATATTGATTATTTTTAAAATTATTTGTTCTCGATTTATTAATTTTTTTGTTATATTACAATTTAAGTTATTAAAAATATTTTTGGAAGTGTATTAAGTTGGATAATAATTCATAGAGGTTGTAGTTATATTAGATACATGATTTATTTATTTTTAATTAAATTATATTTTTTTAATTTATTTTGGAAGATATTAACATACTTTTTACGAATTTTTTAACCAAATGAAACAATATTTCGCTTATAATAGTATAATATAGATAGATTAATTAGTTTATTATATTATAATTTAAATTACTAAAATTAGTTTTGGAAGTATTTAATTCCCTATAAAAAAGGTGAGAAAGAAGTTGAGTATTATTAGAAATTAAGTTGGATAATAATCAATAGAGTTTGTAGTTATGTTAGTTACATGATTTAATTTTTTAAGTAAATTATATTTTTCAAACTTTGGTTTTTGAAGGTGTTAACGTATTTTCAACTAAGTTGTTAACAACCGACCAAACGAAACCATATCTCTCTTATAATAAATTATAAAAACCAATAAATATATATTATTTATATTAATGAATTTAAAATATTTACATATTGTTTTGAATGTATTATATTATGGAAGAATTCAAAATTTAGATAGTTGAAATCTTGAAAAGTCCTCATATCACAACCTTTGCTATAAAAAGGCGCGAGTTGAATAACGGTGGTGTACGTGGATGATTTGATATTGATTATTTTTAAAATTATTTGTTCTCGATTTATTAATTTTTTTGTTATATTACAATTTAAGTTATTAAAAAAAATTTTGGAAGTGTTTCGTTTTCGACAAAAGAGGCAAGAAAAAAATTGAGTGCGATTAGAAATTGATTGGATAATAATTCATAGAGTTCATAGTTATATTAGATACTTGATTTATTTATTTTAATAAATTATATTTTTTAATTTATTTGGAAGATATTAACTTACTTTTTACGAATGTTTTAACGAAATGAAACAATATTTCACTTATAATAGTATAATATGGATATGTTAATTAGTTTGTTATATTATAATTTAAATTACTAAAATTAGATCTGGAAGTATTTGGGTCCCTATAAAAAAGGTAAGAAAGAAGTTGAGTATAATTAGAAATTAAGTTGGATAATAATCTATAGAGTTTGTAGTTATGTTAGTTACATGATTTAATTTTTTAAGTAAATTATATTTTTCAAACTTTGCTTTTGGAAGGTGTTAATGTATTTTCAACTAAGGTGTTATCAACCGACCAAACGAAACCATATTTTGTTATAATAAATTATAAAAAATAATAAATATAAATTATTTAGATTAATGAATTTAAAATATTTACATATTGTTTTGAATGTATTATATTATGGAAGCATTCAAAATTTAGATAGTTGGAATCTTGAAATGTCCCCTTCGCTATAAGAAGGCGCGAGTTGAATAACGGTGGTGTACGTGGATGATTTGATATTGATTATTTTTAAAATTATTTGTTCTCGATTTATTAATTTTTTTTCTTATATTACAATTTAAGTTATTAAAAATATTTTTGGAAGTGTATTAAGTTGGATTATAATTCATAGAGGTTGTAGTTATATTAGATACATGATTTATTTATTTTTAATTAAATTATATTTTTTAATTTATTTTGGAAGATATTAACATACTTTTACGAATGTTGTAACCAAATGAAACAATGTTTCACTTATAATAGTATAATATAGATACATTAATTAATTTGTTATATTATAATTTAAATTACTAAAATTAGTTCTGGAAGTATTTGGTTCTGTATAAAAATGGTAAGAAAGAAGTTGAGTATAATTAGAAATTAAGTTGGATAATAATCTATAGAGTTTGTAGTTATGCTAGATACATGATTTAATTTTTTAAGTAAATTATATTTTTTAAATTTTGCTTTTGGAAGATGTTAACGTATTTTTAACTAATGTGTTAACTGACCAAACCAAATCATGTTTCGCTTATAATAAATTATAAAAAAGAATAAATATATATTATTTATATTAATGAATTTAAAATATTTACATATTGTTTTGAATGTATTATATTATAGAAGCATTCAAAATTTAGATAGTTAAAATCTTAAAAAGTCCTCATATCACAACCTTTGCTATAAGAAGGCTCCAGTGTGAATAAGAGTGGTGTACATGGATGATTTGATATTGATTTTTTTTAAAATTATTTGTTCTCGATTTTTTAATTTTTTTGTTATATTATAATTTAAGTTATTAAAAATATTTTTGGAAGTGTTTCGTTTCCGACAAAGAGAGAAGCAAAAGTTGAGTGCGATTAGAAAATAAGTTGGATAATAATTCATAGAGTTCGTAGTTATATTAGATATATGTTTATTTATTTTTAATTAAAATATATTTTTTTAATTTATTTTGGAAGATATTAACATACTTTTTATGAATGTTTTAACCAAATAAAATAATGTTTCACTTATAATAATATAATATAGATACATTAATTAGTTTGTTATATTATAATTTAAATTACAAAATTTAGTTTTGGAAGTATTGGTTCCCTATAAAAAAGGTAAGAAAGAAGTTGAGTATAATTAGAAATTAAGTTGGATAATAATCTATAGAGTTTGTAGTTATGCTAGATACATGATTTAATTTTTTAAGTAAATTATATTTTCAAACTTTGCTTTTGTAAGGTGTTAACGTATTTTCAACAAAGGTGTTAACCAAACCACAAAACGAAACAAAACGAAACCATGTTTCTCTTATAATAAATTATAAAAAAGAATAAATATATATTATTTAGATTAATGAATTTAAAATATTTACATAATGTTTTGAATGTATTATATTATTGAAGCATTCAAAATTTAGATAGTTAAAATTTTAAAAATACCTCCTATCACAACCTTTTGCTGTAAGAAGGCGCGAGTCAGAATAACGGTGGTGTACATGGATGATTTGATATTGATTTTTTTAAATTATTTGTTCTTGATTTATTAATTTTTTGTTATATTATAATTTAAGTTATTAAAAATATTTTTGGAAGTGTTTCGTTTCCGACAAAAGAGGCAAGAAAAAAGTTGAGTGCGATTAGAAAATAAGTTGGATAATAATCATAGAGTTCGTAGTTATATTAGATATATGTTTATTTATTTTTAATTAAAATATATTTTTTTAATTTATTTTGAAAGATATTAACATACTTTTTACGAATGTTTTAACCAAATAAAATAATGTTTCACTTATAATAATATAATATAGATACATTAATTAGTTGTTATATTATAATTTAAATTACAAAAATTAGTTTTGGAAGTATTTGGTTCCCTATAAAAAGGTAAGAAAGAAGTTGAGTATAATTAGAAATTAAGTTGGATAATAATCTATAGAGTTTGTAGTTATGCTAGATACATGATTTAATTTTTTAAGTAAATTATATTTTTCAAACTTTGCTTTTGTAAGGTGTTAACGTATTTTCAACAAAGGTGTTAACCAAACCACAAAACGAAACAAAACGAAACCATGTTTCTCTTATAATAAATTATAAAAAAGAATAAATATATATTATTTAGATTAATGAATTTAAAATATTTACATAATGTTTTGAATGTATTATATTATTGAAGCATTCAAAATTTAGATAGTTAAAATTTTAAAAATACCTCCTATCACAACCTTTTTGTTGTAAGAAGGCGCGAGTCAGAATAACGGTGGTGTACATGGATGATTTGATATTGATTTTTTAAATTATTTGTTCTTGATTTATTAATTTTTTTGTTATATTATAATTTAAGTTATTAAAAATATTTTTGGAAGTGTTTCGTTTCCGACAAAAGAGGCAAGAAAAAAGTTGAGTGCGATTAGAAAATAAGTTGGATAATAATTCATAGAGTTCGTAGTTATATTAGATATATGTTTATTTATTTTAATTAAAATATATTTTTTTAATTTATTTTGAAAGATATTAACATACTTTTTACGAATGTTTTAACCAAATAAAATAATGTTTCACTTATAATAATATAATATAGATACATTAATTAGTTTGTTATATTATAATTTAAATTACAAAAATTAGTTTTGGAAGTATTTGGTTCCCTATAAAAAAGGTAAGAAAGAAGTTGAGTATAATTAGAAATTAAGTTGGATAATAATCTATAGAGTTTGTAGTTATGCTAGATACATGATTTAATTTTTTAAGTAAATTATATTTTTCAAAACTTTGCTTTTGGAAGGTGTTAACGTATTTTCAACGAAGGTGTTAACCAACCCACAAAACGAAACAAAACGAAACCATGTTTCTCTTATAATAAATTATAAAAAGAATAAATATATATTATTTAGATTAATGAATTTAAATATTTACATAATGTTTTGAATGTATTATATTATTGAAGCATTCAAAATTTAGATAGTTAAAATTTTAAAAAGTCCTCCTATCACAACCTTTTGCTGTAAGAAGGCGCGAGTCAGAATAACGGTGGTGTACATGGATGATTTGATATTGATTTTTTTAAATTATTTGTTCTTGATTTATTAATTTTTATGTTATATTATAATTAAAGTTATTAAAAATATTTTTTGAAGTGTTTCGTTTCCGACAAAAGAGGCAAGAAAAAAATTGAGTGCTATTAGAAATTAGGTTGGATAATAATTCATAAAGTTCGTAGGTATATTGGATACATGATTTATTTATTTTTAGTTAAGTTAAATTATATTAATTTATTTTGGAAGATATTAACATATTTTTTACGAATGTTTTAGCCAAATGAAACAATGTTTAGCTTATAATAGTATAATATAGATAGATTAATTAGTTCATTATATTTAATTTAAATTACTAAAATTAGTTTTGGAAGTATTTGGTTCCCTATAAAAAAGGTAAGAAAGAAGTTGAGTGTAATTAGAAATTAAGTTGGATAATAATCTATAGTGTTTGTAGTTATGCTAGATACATGATTTAATTTTTAAGTAAATTATATTTTTTAAACTTTGCCTTTGGAAGGTGTTAACGTATTTTTAAAGAAGGTTGTTAACGAACCCACCAAACCATGTTTCGCTTATAGTAACTTATAAAAAAGAATAAATAAATATTATTTAGATTAATGAATTTAAAATATTATATATTATTTTGAATGTATTATATTATCGAAGCATTCAAAATTAGATAGTTTAAAATCTTAAAAAGTCCTCCTATCACAACCTTTTTGCTGTAACAAGGCGCGAATCAGAATAACGGTGGTGTACATGGATGATTTGATATGATTTTTTTAAATTATTTATTCTTGATTTATTAATTTTTTGTTATATTATAATTTAAGTTATTAAAAATATTTTTGGAAGTGTTTCGTTTCCGACAAAAGAGGCAAGAAAAAAATTGAGTGCTATTAGAAATTAGGTTGGATAATAATTCATAGAGTTAGTAGGTATATTGGATACATGATTTATATATTTTTAGTTAAATTATATTATATTAATTTATTTTGGAAGATATTAACATACTTTTTACGAATATTTTAGCCAAATGAAACAATGTTTCGCTATAATAGTATAATATTAGATAGATTAATTAGTTTATTATATTATAATTTAAATTACTAAAATTAGTTTTGGAAGTATTTGGTTCCCTATAAAAAGGTAAGAAGAAGTTGAGTATAATTAGAAATTAAGTTGGATAATAATCTATAGAGTTTTTAGTTATGCTAGATAGAAGATTTAATTTTTTAAGTAAATTATATTTTAAAACTGTGCTTTTGGAAGGTGTTAACTTATTTTTAACCAAAGGTGTTAACCAGCCGAACAACTGAAACCATATTTCGCTTATAATAAATTATAAAAACCAATAATATATATTATTTATATTAATGAATTTAAAATATCTACATATATTTTTAAATGTATAATATTATGGAAAACATTCAAAATTTAGATAGTTCAAATCTTAAAAAGTCCTCATATCACAACCTTTGCTATAAGAAGGCTCTAGTGTGAATAAAAAGTGGTATACATGGATGATTTGATATTGATTTTTTTAAATTATTTATTCTCGATTTATTAATTTTTTGTTATATTATAATTTAAGTTATTAAAAATATTTTTGAAAGTGTTTCGTTTCCGACAAAAGAGACAAGAAAAAAGTTGAGTTGTTAGAAAATAAGTTGGATAATAATTCATAGAGTTTGTAGTTATATTAGATACATGATTTATTTATTTTTAATTGAATTATATTTTTTTAATTTATTTTGGAAGATATTAACATACTTTTTACGAATGTTTTAACCAATGAAACAATGTTTCGCTTATAATAGTATAATATAGATAGATTAATTAATTTGTTATATTATAATTTAAATTACTAAAATTAGTTCTGGAAGTATTTGGTTCCCTATAAAAAAGGTAAGAAAGAAGTTGAGTATAATTAGAAATTAAGTTAGATAATAATCTATAGAGTTTGTAGTTATGCTAGATACATGATTTAATTTTTTAAGTAAATTATATTTGTTAAACTTTGCTTTTGGATGGTGTTAATGTATTTTTAACGAAGGTGTTAACAAACCGACAAACCATGTTTCGCTTATAGTAAATTATAAAAAAGAATAAATAAATATTATTTAGATTAATGAATTTAAAATATTTACATAATATTTTGAATGTATTATATTATGGAAGCATTCAAAATTTAGATAGTTAAAATCTTAAAAAGTCCTCATATCACAACCTTTTTGGTTTAAGAAGGTGGAGTCTGAATACGGTGGTGTAACGTGGATGATTTGATTTGATTTTTTTTAATTATTTATTTTCGTTATTAATTTTTTGTTATATTATAATTTAAGTATTAAAAATATTTTTGGAAGTGTTTCGTTTCCGACAAAGAGGCAAGAAAATATTTAGTGCTATTAGAAATAGGTTTGCATAATAATCATAGAGTTCGTAGTTATATTGGATACATAATTTATTTATGTTTAGTTAAATTATATTATGTTAATTTATTTGGAAGATATTAACATACTTTTACGAAGATTTTAGCAAATGAAATAATGTTTCGCTTATAATAGTATAATATAGATAGATTAATTAGTTTATTATATTATAATTTAATTACAAAAATTAGTTGTGGAAGTATTTGGTTCTCTATAAAAAAGGTAAGAAAGAAGTTGAGTATAATTAGAAATTAAGTTGGATTATAATCTATAGAGTTGTAGTTATGTGAGTTAGCAATGATTTATTTTTTAAGTAAAGTTATATTTTTTCAAACTTTGCTTTTGGAAGGTGTTAATGTATTTTCAACTAAGGTGTTAACAACCAACCAAAAAAACCATATTGTTGCTTATAATAAATTATAAAAATAATAATATTATATTATTTATATTAATGAATTTAAAAGTATTTACATAGTGTTTTGAATGTATTATATTACGGAAGCATTCAAATTTAGATAGTTGAAATCTTGAAAGTCCTCATATCACAACCTTTGCTATAAGAAGGCGCGAGTTGAATAACGGTGGTGTACGTGGATGATTTGAGATTGATTAGTTTTAAAATTATTTGTTCGATTTATTAATTTTTTTGTTATATTACATTTAAGTTATTAAAAAAATTTTGGAATGTTTCGTTTTCGACAAAAGAGGCAAGAAAAAAAATTGAGTGCGATTAGAAATTGATTGGATAATATTCATAGAGTTCATAGTTAATTAGATACATGATTTATTTATTTTTAAATAAATTATATTTTTTAATTTATTTTGGAAGATATTAACTTACTTTTTACGAATGTTTTAACCAAATGAAATCAATATTTCACTTATAATAGTATAAATATGGATACATTAATTAGTTTGTTATATTATAATTTAAATTACTAAAATTAGTTCTGGAAGTATTGGTGTGTGGGTCCCTATAAAAAAGGAAGAAAGAAGTTGAGTATAATTAGAATTTAAGTTGGATAATAATCTATAGAGTTTGTAGTTATGTTAGTTACATGATTTAATTTTTAAGTAAATTATATTTTTCAAACTTTGCTTTTGGAAGGTGTTAATGTATTTTCAACTAAGGTGTTAACAACAACCGAACAAACGAAACCATATTTTGCTTATAATAAATTATAAAAAATAAAAAATATAAATTATTGAGATAATGAATTTAAAATATGTACATATTGTTTTGAATGTATTATATTATGGAAGCATTCAAAATTTAGATAGTTGAAATCTTGAAATGTACTCATATCACAACCTTTGCTATATAGAAGGACGCGAGTTGAATATACGGTACGTGGATGATTTGAATTGATTATTTTTAAAATTATTTGTTCTTGATTTATTAATTTTTTTGTGTATATTACAAATTTAAGTTATTAAAAATATTTTTGGAAGTGTATTAAGTTGGATAATAATTCATAGAGGTTGTAGTTATATAGATACATGATTTATTTATTTTTAATTTAATTATATTTTTTTAATTTATTTTGGAAGAGATTAACATACTTTTTATGAATGTTGTAACCAAATGAAACAAGTTTCACTTATAATAATATAATATAGATACAATTAATAGTTTGTTTATATCATAATTTAATTACAAAATTAGTTTGGAATTATTTGGTTCCCTATAAAAAGGTAAGAAGAAGTTGAGTAGTATAGTAGAAATAAGTTGGATAATAATCAATAGAGTTGTGTAGTTATGTTAGTTACCTTGATTTAATTTTTTTAAGTAAAATTATATTTTTCAAACTTTGCTTTTGGAAGGTGTTAACGTATTTTCAACCAAGGTGTTAACAACCGACCAAACGAAACCATATTCGCTTATAATAAATTATAAAAATCAATAAATATATATTATTTAGATTAATGAATTTAAAATATTTACATATTATTTTGAATGTATTATATTATGAAGCATTCAAAATTTAGATAGTTGAAATCTTGAAATGTCCTCATATCACAACCTGTGCTAAGAAGGCGCGAGTTGAATAACGGTGGTGTACGTAGATTATTTGATATTGATTATTTTTAAAATTATTTGTTTTCGATTTATTAATTTTTTTGTTATATTACAATTTAAGTTATTAAAAATATTTTTGGAAGTGTATTAAGTTGGATAATAATTCATAGAGTTCATAGTTATATTAGATACATTATTTATTTATTTTTAATAAATTATATTTTTTAATTTATTTGGAAGATATTAACTACTTTTTACGAATGTTTTAACCAAATGAAACAATATTTCACTTATAATAGTATAATAGGATACATTAATTAGTTTGTTATATTATAATTTAAATTACTAAAATTAGTTTGGAAGTATTTGGGTCCCTATAAAAAAGGTGAGAAAGAAGTTGAGTATAATTAGAATTAAGTTGGATAATAATCTATAGAGTTTGTAGTTATGTTAGTTAATGATTTAATTTTTTAAGTAAATTATATTTTTCAAACTTTATTTTGGAAGGTGTTAATGTATTTTCAACTAAGGTGTTAACAACAGACCAAACGAAACCATATTTTGCTTATAATAAATTATAAAAAACAATAAATATATATTATTTAGATTAATGAATTTAAAATATTTACATATTATTTTGAATGTATTATATTATGGAAGCATTCAAAATTTAGATAGTTGAAATCTTGAAATGTCCTTATATCACAACCTTTGCTATAAGAAGGCGCGAGTTGAATACGTGATGATTTGATATTGATTATTTTTAAAATTATTTGTTCTCGATTTATTAATTTTTTGTTATTTACAATTTAAGTTATTAAAAATATTTTTGGAAGTGTATTAAGTTGGATAATAATTCATAGAGTTGTAGTTATATTAGATACATGATTTATTTATTTTTAATTTAAATTATATTTTTTAATTTATTTTGGAAGATATTAACATACTTTTTACGAATGTTGTAACCAAATGAAACAATGTTTCACTTATAATAGTATAATATAGATAGATTAATTAATTTGTTATATTATAATTTAAATTACTAAAATTAATTCTGGAAGTATTTGGTTCTCTATAAAAAAGGTAAGAAAGAAGTTGAGTATAATTAGAAATTAAGTTGATAATAATCTATAGAGTTTGTAGTTATGCTAGATACATGATTTAATTTTTTAAGTAAATTATATTTTTAAACTTTGCTTTTGGAAGGTTTAACGTATTTTCAACGAAGGTGTTAACCAACCGACCAAACGAAATCATATTTCGCTTATAATAAATTATAAAAAACAATAAATATATATTATTTAGATTAATGAATTTAAAATATTTACATATTGTTTTAAATGTATTATATTATGGAAGCATTCAAAATTTAGATAGTTGAAATCTTAAAAAGTCCTCATTTCACAATCTTTGATGTAAAAGGCACGAGTTGAATAAGGGTGATGTACCTGATGATTTGATATTGATTATTTTTAAAATTATTTGTTCTCGATTTATTAATTTTTTGTTATATTACAATTTAAGTTATTAAAAATATATTTGGAAGTGTATTAAGTTGGATAATAATTCATAGAGTTTGTAGTTATATTAGATACATGATTTATTATTTTTAATTAAATTATATTTTTTAATTTATTTGGAAATATTAACATACTTTTTACGAATGTTTTAACCAAATGAAACAATTTTCGCTTATAATGGTATAATATAGATAGATTAATTAATTTTATTATATTATAATTTAAATTACTAAAATTGTTCTGGAACTTGGTTCCCTATAAAAAAGGTAAGAAAGAAGATGAGTATAATTAGAAATTAAGTTGGATAATAATCTATAGAGTTTGTAGTTATGCTAGATACATGATTTAATTTTTTAAGTAAATTATATTTTTAAACTTTGCTTCTAGAAGGTGTTAACGTATTTTCAACGAAGGTGTTAACCAACCGAGCAAAAGAAACTGTTTCGCTTATAATAAATTATAAAAAAGAATAAATATAATTATTTAGATTAATGAATT
Organism: Apium graveolens; assembly: GCF_009905375.1. Classification (NCBI taxonomy): domain Eukaryota; kingdom Viridiplantae; phylum Streptophyta; class Magnoliopsida; order Apiales; family Apiaceae; genus Apium; species Apium graveolens. The sequence goes on from NW_027419221.1 coordinate 121,535, forward strand.
TAAAATATTTATATAATATTTTGAATGTATTATATTATAGAAGCAATCAAAATTTAGATAGTTAAATCTTAAAAGTCCTCATATCACAACCTTTTTGCTGTATGAAGGCGCGAGTCTGAATAACGGTGGTGTACGTGAATGATTTGATATTGATTTTTTAAAATTATTTGTTCTCGATTTATTAATTTTTTTGTTAAATTATAATTTAAGTTATTAAAAATTTTTGGAAGTGTTTCGTTTCCGACAAAAGAGGCAAGAAAAAATTGAGTGCTATTAAATTTAGTTGGATAATAATTCATAGAGTTCGCAGTTATATGGGATACATACTTTATTTATTTTTAATTAAATTATATTATTTTAATTTATTTTGGAAGATATTAACATACTTTTTACGAATTTTTAACCAAATGAAACAATGTTTCGCTTATAATAGTATAATATAGATAGATTAATTAGTTTATTATATTATAATTTAAATTACTAAAATTAGTTTGGAAGTATTTTTCCCTATAAAAAAGGTAAGAAAGAAGTTGAGTATTAGAAATTAAGTTGGATAATAATCATAGAGTTTGTAGTTATGTTAGTTACATGATTTAATTTTTTAAGTAAATTATATTTTTCAAACTTTGCTTTTGGAAGGTGTTAACGTATTTTCAACCAAGGTGTTAACAACCGACCAAACGAAACCATATTCGCTTATAATAAATTATAAAACAATAAATATAATTATTTAGATTAATGAATTTAAAATATTTACTATATTTTGAATGTATTATATTATGGAAGCATTCAAATTTAGATAGTTGAAATCTTGAAAAGTCCTCATATCACAACCTTTGCTATAAGAAGGCGCGAGTTGAATAACGGTGGTGTACGTATGATTTGATATTGATTATTTTTAAAATTATTTGTTCTCGATTTATTAATTTTTTTGTTATATTACAATTTAAGTTATTAAAAATATTTTTGGAAGTGTATTAAGTTGGATAATAATTCATAGAGTAGTTATATTAGATACATTATTTATTTATTTTAATAAATTATATTTTTTAATTTATTTTGGAAGATATTAACTACTTTTTACGAATGTTTTAACCAAATGAAACAATATTTCACTTATAATAGTATAATATGATAGATTAATTAGTTTGTTATATTATAATTTAAATTACTAAAATTAGTTTGGAAGTATTTGGTTCCCTATAAAAAAGGTGAGAAAGAAGTTGAGTATAATTAGAAATTAAGTTGGATAATAATCTATAGAGTTTGTAGTTATGTAGTACATGATTTAATTTTTTAAGTAAATTATATTTTTCAAACTTTGCTTTTGGAAGGTGTTAATGTATTTCAACCAAGGTGTTAACAACCGACCAAACGAAACCATATTTGCTTATAATAAATTATAAAAAACAATAAATATATATTATTTAGATTATGAATTTAAAATATTTACATATTGTTTTGAATGTATTATATTATGGAAGCATTCAAAATTTAGATAGTTGAAATCTTGAAAGTCCTCATATCACAACCTTTGCTATAAGAAGGCGCGAGTTGAATACGTTGTATGGATTTGATATTGATTATTTTTAAAATTATTTGTTCTCGATTTATTAATTTTTTTGTTATATTACAATTTAAGTTATTAAAAATATTTTGGAAGTGTATTAAGTTGGATAATAATTCATAGAGTTGTAGTTATATTAGATACATGATTTATTTATTTTTAATTAATTATATTTTTTTAATTTATTTTGGAAGATATTAACATACTTTTTACGAATGTTTTAACCAAATGAAACAATGTTTCACTTATAATAGTATAATATAGATAGATTAATTAATTTGTTATATTATAATTTAAATTACTAAAATTAGTTTTGGAAGTATTTGGTTCCCTATAAAAAAGGTAAGAAAGAAGTTGAGTATAATTAGAAATTAAGTTGGATAATAATCTATAGAGTTTGTAGTTATGCTAGATACATGATTTAATTTTTTAAGTAAATTATATTTTTAAACTTTGCTTTTGGAAGGTGTTAACGTATTTTCAACAAGGTGTTAACCAACCGACCAAACGAAACATATTTCGCTTATAATAATAAAAAAAACAATAAATATATTATTTAGATTAATGAATTTAAAATATTTACATATTTTGAATGTATTATATTATGGAAGCATTCAAAATTTAGATAGTTAAATCTTGAAAAGTCCTCATATCACAACCTTGCTATAAGAAGGCGCGAGTTGAATAACGGTGGTGTACGTGATTATTTGATATTGATTATTTTTAAAATTATTTGTTTCATTTATTAATTTTTTGTTATATTACAATTTAAGTTATTAAAAATATTTTTGGAAGTGTATTAAGTTGGATAATAATTCATAGAGTTCATAGTTATATTAGATACATGATTTATTTATTTTTAATAAATTATATTTTTTAATTTATTTTGGAAGATATTAACTACTTTTTACGAATGTTTTAACCAAATGAAACAATATTTCACTTATAATAGTATAATATGATACATTAATTAGTTTGTTATATTATAATTTAAATTACTAAAATTAGTTTTGGAAGTATTTGGTCCCTATAAAAAGGTGAGAAAGAAGTTGAGTATAATTAGAAATTAAGTTGGATAATAATCTATAGAGTTTGTAGTTATGTTAGTAATGATTTAATTTTTAAGTAAATTATATTTTTCAAACTTTGCTTTTGGAAGGTGTTAACGTATTTTCAACTAAGGTGTTAACAACACCAAACGAAACCATATTTGCTTATAATAAATTATAAAAAACAATAAATATATATTATTTAGATTAATGAATTTAAAATATTTACATATTTTTTGAATGTATTATATTATGGAAGCATTCAAAATTTAGATAGTTGAAATCTTGAAATGTCCTTATCACAACCTTTGCTATAAGAAGGCGCGAGTTGAATACGGTTGTAGATTTGATATTGATTATTTTAAAATTATTTGTTCTCGATTTATTAATTTTTTGTTATATTACAATTTAAGTTATTAAAAATATTTTTGGAAGTGTATTAAGTTGGATAATAATTCATAGAGTTGTAGTTATATTAGATACATGATTTATTATTTTTAATTAATTATATTTTTTTAATTTATTTTGGAAGATATTAACATACTTTTTACGAATGTTGTAACCAAATGAAACAATGTTTCACTTATAATAGTATAATATAGATAGATTAATTAATTTGTTATATATAATTTAAATTACTAAAATTAGTTCTGGAAGTATTTGGTTCCCTATAAAAAAGGAGAAAGAAGTTGAGTATAATTAGAAATTAAGTTGGATAATAATCTATAGAGTTTGTAGTTATGCTAGATACATGATTTAATTTTTTAAGTAAATTATATTTTTCAACTTTGCTTTTGGAAGGTGTTAACGTATTTTCAACAAGGTGTTAACCAACCGACCAAACGAAACCATATTTCGCTTATAATAAATTATAAAAAACAATAAATATATATTATTTAGATTAATGAATTTAAAATATTACATATTGTTTTAATGTATTTATTATGGAAGCATTCAAAATTTAGATAGTTCAAATCTTAAAAAGTCCTCATTCACAACCTTTGCTAAAAGGCCGAGTTGAATAAGGTGGTACGTGGATGATTTGATATTGATTATTTTTAAAATTATTTGTTCTCATTTATTAATTTTTTGTTATATTACAATTTAAGTTATTAAAAATATTTTGGAAGTGTATTAAGTTGGATAATAATTCATAGAGTTCGTAGTTATATTAGATACATGATTTATTTATTTTTAATTAAATTATATTTTTTAATTTATTTTGGAATATTAACATACTTTTTACGAATGTTTTAACCAAATGAAACAATGTTTCGCTTATAATAGTATAATATAGATAGATTAATTAATTTATATATTATAATTTAAATTACTAAAAATTAGTTCTGGAACTTTGGTTCCCTATAAAAAAGGTAAGAAAGAAGTGAGTATAATTAGAAATTAAGTTGGATAATAATCTATAGAGTTTGTAGTTATGCTAGATACATGATTTAATTTTTAAGTAAATTATATTTTTAAACTTTGCTTTAAGGTTAACGTATTTTCAACGAAGGTGTTAACCAACCGACAAACGAAACATGTTTCGCTTATAATAAATTATAAAAAAGAATAAATATATTATTTAGATTATGAATTTAAAATATTATATAATATTTTTAATGTATTATATTATGGAAGCATTCAAAATTTAGATAGTTAAAATCTTAAAAGTCCTCATATCACAACCTTTTTGCTGTATGAAGGCGCGAGTTGAATAACGGTGGTGTACGTGATGATTTGATATTGATTTTTTAAAATTATTTGTTCTCGATTTATTAATTTTTTTGTTAAATTATAATTTAAGTTATTAAAAATATTTTTGGAAGTGTTTCGTTTCCGACAAAAGAGGCAAGAAAAAATTGATGCTATAGAAATTAGTTGGATAATAATTCATAGAGTTCGCAGTTATATGGGATCATACTTTATTTTTTTAATTAAATTATATTATTTTAATTTATTTTGGAAGATATTAACATACTTTTTACGAATTTTTAACCAAATGAAACAATGTTTCGCTTATAATAGTATATTAGATAGATTAATTAGTTTATTATATTATAATTTAAATTACTAAAATTAGTTTTGGAAGTATTTAATTCCCTATAAAAAAGGTAAGAAAGAAGTTGAGTATTATTAGAAATTAAGTTGGATAATAATAGTTGTAGTTATGTTAGTACATGATTTAATTTTTAAGTAAATTATATTTTTCAAACTTTGCTTTTGGAAGGTGTTAACGTATTTTCAACTAAGGTGTTAACAACCGACCAAAAAAACCATATCTCGCTTATAATAAATTATAAAAACAATAAATTATATTATTTAGATTAATGAATTTAAAATATTTACATATTGTTTTGAATGTATTATTATGGAAGCATTCAAATTTAGATAGTTGAAAATCTTGAAAAGTCTCATATCACAACCTTTCTATAAGAAGGCGCGAGTTGAATAACGGTGTGTACGTGGATGATTTGATATTGATTATTTTTAAAATTATTTGTTCTCGATTTATTAATTTTTTGTATATTACAATTTAAGTTATTAAAATTTTTTTTGGAAGTGTTTCGTTTCGACAAAAGAGGCAAAAAAATTGAGTGCGATTAGAAATTGATTGGATAATAATTCATAGAGTTCATAGTTATATTAGATACATGATTATTTATTTTTAATAATATATTTTTTAATTTATTTTGGAAGATATTAACTACTTTTTACGAAGTTTTAACCAAATGAAACAATATTTCACTTATAATAGTATAATATGGATACATTAATTAGTTTGTTATATTATAATTTAAATTACAAAATTAGTTTGGAAGTATTTGGGTCCCTATAAAAAAGGTAAGAAAGAAGTGAGTATAATTAGAAATTAAGTTGGATATAATCTATAGAGTTTGTAGTTATGTTAGTTACATGATTTAATTTTTAAGTAAATTATATTTTTCAAACTTTGACTTTGGAAGGTGTTAATGTATTTTCAACTAAGGTGTTAACAACCGACCAAAAAAACCATATTTCGCTTATAATAAATTATAAAAAAATAATAAATATATATTATTTAGATTAATGAATTTAAAATATTTACATATTGTTTTGAATGTATTATATTAGGAAGCATTCAAAATTTAGATAGTTGAAATCTTGAAATGTCCTCATATCACAACCTTTGCTATAAAAGGCGCGAGTTGAATAACGTGGTGTCGTGGATGATTTGATATTGATTATTTTAAAATTATTGTTCTCGATTTTTAATTTTTTTGTTATATTACAATTTAAGTTATAAAATATTTTTTGGAAGTGTATTAAGTTGGATAATAATTCATAGAGGTTTGTAGTTATATTAGATACATGATTTATTTATTTTAATTAAATTATATTTTTTTAATTTATTTTGGAATATTAACATGCTTTTACGAATTTTTTAACCAAATGAACAATATTTCGCTTATAATAGTATAATATGATAGATTAATTAGTTTATTATATTATAATTTAAATTACTAAAATTAGTTGGAAGTATTTAATTCCCTATAAAAAAGGTAAGAAAGAAGTTGAGTATTATTAGAAATTAAGTTGGATAATAATCAATAGAGTTTGTAGTTATGTTAGTTACATGATTTAATTTTTTAAGTAATTATATTTTTTCAAACTTTGCTTTTGGAAGGTGTTAACGTATTTTCAACGAAGTGTTAACAACCGCCCAAACGAAACCATATCTCGCTTATAATAAATTATAAAAATCAATAATATATATTATTTAGATTAATGAATTTAAAATATTTACCTATTATTTTGAATGTATTATATTATGAAAGCATTCAAAATTTAGATAGTTGAAATCTTGAAATGTCCTTTATCACAACCTGTGCTATAAAAGGCGCGAGTTGAATAACGGTGGTGTACGTCGATTATTTGATATTGATTATTTTAAATTATTTGTTTTCAATTATTAATTTTTTTTATATTACAATTTA